>NC_050069.1:249931292-250119352 GCF_009764565.3 Dermochelys coriacea | reverse complement strand
AGCTGCCTAACTCTGGGGTGTAGCTCTTCCTAAGTGTCTTTGTGAATCCCACCCTTACTCAACATTTTTTCAAAATCTTACACATTTGGGGAAAAAATCCCCCCAAAGGTGGGAGAAGTTTCTAACCATACATTACAAGAAAAACCCATTTACTTATATACAATATAAAAATTCCATTCTTCCTCTAAGCGGTTGTTATAAGCAGAGAAAATGTGATTTTAGCTAAATAGAAAGAAATTAACATCTTATTCTATCTGTCATGACACCCTCAATGTAATTCAAAACCAAGACAGAACTTTTAACTATTGAGACATTTTTAGCATATTTCAAACAGCAAGATTACGGAGGATAGAATTCTGTAATGTTGAGATTGTATCTCAGAAGCATCCAATAAATCTAAAATTTTGTTTTGGAATACTGTGCTGGCATTTACATATATAGAATTATGGTCCCTACTTCTTGGCAAGTAGATTCTGTTCCAGCACCTACTGAAGTCAATGGATAGACTTCCATTGACGAAAGTGTGTCTGGTTCAGGCCAGAAGTAAAGAATGATGGTCAAGGATGTATTGTAAACTAATTAAAAAGGAAACATTTATGAACCAGAGCTATTTGTAAGTAATCTACATAATTTTAGTAAGTGGGTTTTAATAGAATATTGAATGCAAACCTTTTTTTAATGCAACATTAAGATTACACTGTTTATTTTTTTAAAAGTCAGGTCATAAAACATTGAGGAAAATATAAAGTTAAAAGGTTCCTTCAGGAACGTTCTCACCTGGCACTTATGTAGTATTTTGTGAGATACGCTTGACAAATAATAGAAATAGAACATATGTACAGCATGGACAAGCCAATGTTGCTGTAGGTACTGTGGTCTTGAAGCTTGGGTCTGATCAAATTGTGCTTGGTGCAGGATCTCTGGTCTCCTCCAATACTGGCTCCATGATGCCTGACTTGGTTCCAGATGTAACTTAGTGTGGCCTCATGCTTGCATATTATACCAGTTGGTAATAAAGCCCAAGAGGCCAGGCAGGAATAGGAACTTTTTTGAGTATGTATCAATGTAGATCTCACTGTAGGTGCATATGTGCTTCATTTATACCAGATCAGAGTCTTTTGAATAGCAGTGTCAATCAGGGCTCTGGATGTGCCCTGTGTCTCCTCATGCTCCTATGCAAAGGCATAGAGGGTGGAGTGAACACAGCCCTCCCACAGTTCCCTCTTGCCATCTGTGGCAGTGAGGTGGAACCTGGCAAGTACCTGACTCACTGGTCTGTACCTCTGGCTGGACCTTTGAGTTCTCAGAAACTTGGGCTTCGAATTGTGAGGGAACTGAGGGAAGGTTGTGGCCACCCACCTTTTATCCCACCATATGAAAGCATGACAAGGCACAGGGCATGAGCATGGCCCCAACAGATGCTGCTATTCACAAGACTCCAATCTCACATACAGTAGGCACACATGCCCCTAAAGTGGAATCCAGGCCTACTGCAACATTTAGAAGAACCACATATACTGTAGGATAATTAATTTATTTTTCTGGTCTTTTCCTTTGCCTCAATGAAAAACAAGACATTACATACACAAAAATTGTGTTACTGTGCAGTCTTAACTTTACACTAAGTACTCAGAAATGAAAAATTAAGGCTGTAGTGTTAAGCTTAACACTGCCCCCTTGTGTGAGTGCATTATTACAGTTTTTAAATTTGTGATCACATACCTTTTGTCATTTTCTTTCAAGCTTTGTTTTCATAAACATTTTTATTTTTAGTTACTCCAAGCTAGGTTGTACCCTTAGACACTGCTTTGTGGGAGGAGAGATGCATAATATATACTGCCCTAGGAATAGTCTTGGGAGGAATTTTGACTTAGCATCACAATTCCCCCCAAATTCTTCTTAGGCTTGGTCTAGAGCTTACTTCAGTATAATATACGTCCCTCCGGGGTATGAATAATCCACACCCCTGAGTGACATAAATTATACCAACCTAAGCACCAGTATGGACAGCACTATGTTGGCAGGAAAGCTTCTCTTGCTGACATAACTACCACCTCTTGCAGAGTTGGATTTTTTTATGAGAACTGGAGAGCTCTGTCCTGTTGGCATAGAGAGTCTTCACCAGGCACGCTACTGCCGCTCAGCTGCATCACAGCAGCCGTGTCACTGTAGCACTTCTGGTGTAGACTAGCCGTTAGTGTGTGTGTGTGTGTGTGTGTGTGTGTGTGTGTGTTAATTATTAGCAGCTCTTAAATGAGTACAGCTTTCTTTCCTTCATTTTCTGAGCCAGTACCATTGGGCAGTGTGAGTGTGTTCCCACACCTGTTTGCTCTCTGGAGAAGCAGCTGGAGTGCAGCCCCCTGCTGCACAGATGTAGCAGACCCAAAATCCAGACATCTTTAAGAAAGCTGTAAAGGGGTTGGGGTTGGAGTCTTACTACCCCTTACTACTCTGGATGGCTGTATTAGGTTTGTCTCGGCCAGCCTTTCATGTCTATAAAGTACATTGAAGATTGCAAGCATGATATAATGCTCAGTGTTAAGAATTATTAATACTAATATATTTACAATCGGTTCTTTCAGTTATTTAGTTCAGGGCCACATTTCACTTCTTTTCTCTTATTGTTTTTATATTTTGATTCATTAGCAACACCAAGGTGAAAGTGTGTCAGCATGGAAACCTATGCAGAGGCAAAAAAGTGAGGAAGAACTTGTAAGGACAATTGATATTTTTTATTTTCTCTTGATTTCTTGAGAGCATGGAATTATCAAATAGGCTTCTTTGTGAGTTAAATTCTGTTTGTTGTTTTTTCCATACAATTCTGCATAGTATTTTTATGCAGTTTAATTAGTATGAGATTTTCAAAAACTGGCATAGCTATAGAGAGACCGAGGTTTTTGTTGCACTAAAAATACCGATCCTACCCACTAATTTGTAAGCCACTGACATGAATTATCAAAAGTGCTGGTGTTGTACATTTTTTCATAAATGCACGATTTTATTGTTTTGAAATCTTTTAAAATCCCTTTCATTCTGATAGTCAAAGTTATGAATAAATAAAACAATAGCAAGGGAGGGAGCATAACTATAAAAATTAATAAATTGATCGCTCGTTGCTTTTTTTAAATGCAGATACGGGTATTTAGAGAAATGGTGGCTTTTGGTGGGGAGTGGGTTAAGGACAGCAGGCACAGCTACATCTTGTCAGTCATTTTAGTAAGAATAAACTATTCTCTCAGTAAATTCAGTATTGCTTTTAGCTGATATTGTAATGTTGTTACATTAAGTTATTATTAAATAAGGATTTGTTGTTTGCCCACTAATCTATGGCTCTCTTTTTCCTAGTTCAAATTTACAATTGGATTACTTTATTACTAATCCGCTTTGAACCCAGTTATAATTAACATAGTGTATAAGGAATGTTCCAGTCTAGTTCTCTGAGAAATAAGGCAGTTTTATTCTGTTGTTATAACAATGTAAAAGCTACAGTAACTTTGGGTGGGGCTTTGTTGAAACCAGCACATTTAATCTCCACCCAAAAAGTCATAAGAAAAGAAGCTGTTATTCATAGAATGTGATTCAGTTGTGTTTTGTTTGTTGTATATCAATCATCACCGCCTGTTACTACATATTTCTGTAATTCCATTTATGATCTGACTTCATAGTAATTAGTTTTATAAATATATTTTTCAATTTTATTAGAGAACATAAACAATTAAGTTATTCACTATTTATGTTCTGGCAAATAAAAGATCAGTGTATTGTAAAGTTATATAATGGCTTAATTTATTCTGCTGTTATATTTCCCCTTCTAGGAAATCAGTGATAACTATTTGACAAATTATGAAGATGATTTTGAAGTATGTATAAGTTTATTGCTTTTGTAATCATTCATAAGTGTAACTTTTGTTTGCTGTAATAACAAATATAACATGGTTTGTGTTTTATGCTTTTACTTTTTTGGTAACATTGTGGCCCTTTCAGACTTCTTGCCAGGCTTTTATCTTAATCAGAAGTCAAATTTCTGAGTCTGGGGGGGGAGAAAACAAAGGGGAGGCAACTTTGACTTTCCATTCGAAGTCTTCAAAGGATCATCATTCTGTCTTATTAGATTTCAGGTATTCAAACCTTTTTGAGTAAAAGTCTTGAATTTTGGCCTACTCACTTGTTATGGACTGCTGATTATAAGAAAAACTCAAATTCAACATACATACATGACAACCAAAATGTGTTCAGTCTAGTAATTTACAAAAATTATATTCATTTCTTTTATTGGACTTGCAGTTTGGTTAGAAGAATAAAATAAAGTTACCAGCTCTATTTACCAGAATTTAGCCAAGAAAGTTGTGTAAAGTAAAAGTGTGCCTCAAGGACCTTTATTACTAGCCAAGTCCAACCAAATTGTGGACTGTGGTCATCTAGGGTCTGTATGTGAAATCTTGGCACCGTTGATTTCAGTTAAAACCACAATATCACGTTGTATGTATATATGGTATATCTCCTTTGATTTCAGTGGGACAACTCTTGTGCTTAAAGTTAATATGGGCCTAAGTCTTTGCAGGTTTGGGATCTAGATTATTTTTTTTAAATGATGGCTGTTAGAAAGTGTTTAAGAAGTTTTTATTATCATAGTCCTAGCATATATAGATTAGTGGGAAAAGAGAAGATGAGGTGAAAGATGCAAAATAAGTACATTTTATTCATTGGTTGCAGAAATAGAGAGATTTATTCCATCATTAATATGACCATTTTATGCCATCTTGTTATAAACTACATAATGGTGTGTGGTGGTATAAAGGTTTTATTGGCACGAGTTGGGGATGACTACTCATAGTTGCAAAGCCACAAAGAATTATGCATCTCAGTTTAAACAAATGTCCATAAAACAGTTACAGCACCCCACCCCAGCACATACATTGTTATGATATGCACTTTAAAAGATTTTTTTAAAAAAAAAGGTACTGTTTTTCTGTTCCAAGACACTGGGTATGGCTTATCCAGATAAGCTTATCACAGGCATTTAAGAAAACGTAATTTATTTAAATCAAAGAATTATTTTTTAAAATTACTCCTGATCAGAGGATTTATAGCCATTTTCATGCATCATTGCTCTTGAACTCTTTTTGCTCTTCATTGTGTTGAGCTATAGGATTTTTTTTTTAAAAGCATCTTTAAAAAAAGACAAAGTATTTTGACACTGGCACCAGTAGTATGATTTAAATTTTTTTATTTCATTTATGTTTAACATTTATTAAAAGTAGTGTTATTTTTAAAGGATTATGTAGATGATTTTGATGACGATGATGATGAAGACAATGATAGTGAGGCTAGAGACTCAGAAGAAAGACTAAGAGAGATCCCTGTTTCCAAAAAATCAGAAATAGAAGAAATTCAAAGAGCAATTAATGCAGAAAATGAGAGGATTGGTACCTTACTACCAAAGCAAATTCAAAAAGAACATGAAAAGGAATCAAACATGGGTATGTGATTGAGCTCATCTTTTAAGTGTTGTTATTAAATGCATAGCAGCTTTTGCGCAAACAAGATACTTCTGCTAGCTCTAAAGATCTCCATTAAAGGCAAAAAACTAGTGTTCTGAGTAAATCACTTAACTTTGTGGCTAAGCAGCATAACTTCAAAATAGCTAACCAAAACTTCAGAGATATTACCAATGATTTCAAATGTGAAGTATAAAGGCCAAGACTTAATAACCCTGTTCCCTCATTTGGAGGGCTGGGAGAGCTGCAGATCGTGTTTCAGCTTCCTATGGTGTCGCTCTCCCAGTCTTTCACAGGTCTTAACAGCGTCCTCCAACAGAAAGAGAGAAGTCAGGACCCGATATTTATTATGTTAAAAACAAGAAAAGAAAAACTTTTACTGGTGGAAAAAATAACCAAAATATAAAAACACAAACACAATTTTTTATTTTTGGTTTATAATTCATCTTTAAAGTGTAGTTTTGCTATGAAAAGTGACTATGTAAAATGACAACCTCTTCCTCGACAGATCTGCTTGGTTTATTGACTATGTCCGCCATAAGGCCCCTTCACACAGTCTAACTATGCAGATCACAATGCTGGATTGGGTCTATAAGAAGCGCTTTTATTATTTTTTACTCCTCTTGGTACTTCAGGGCAAATACAGCTATGGAAGAGTGACTGAGCTTCTCTCTGGATAATGCAACATCAACTGCATTTTTAACTAAAGTCTGATTACAGAATCTTTGTCAGAACTCAGTTTGACTTTGATTTCAGGTTGAGTAAGTAGTAATTTGGCAGTTAGAAAAATCATCTTCTTACTTGTAAAGTGAGCAGATTTGATCTAATTATTAAAAGGCAATAAATGTGGAAATATGGGTCCTAATTTTTAGTGCAGACACAGCTTAAAAGAGGGCAGGTTTTGTGAGAGCATTCTGTATAAGAATAAGTATATTGCAGTGCAGATTTCCTATATTTCTTGCAGAAGCTCACCATTCCTGCGTCAACTTTTAATGTACCCTCTTCTATAGATCAGATTTGTAAGTTCCTTTATAATACCTGCTGCACAAATTTTGATTTATTGTAAATTGTACAGTATTCTGTGTATTTTGACAAATCATTTTGATTTAATGTAAACTACAAATCACTATAGCAGTGATACTTAGCACTCCTATAGCATCTTACATTTTAAAAGCACTATACAAACATTATCTAACAAATCTTAGCAGTCTTCTTCTAAGGTAGCTAAATATTGTTGATTCTGATAGTGAATCAGACACGGAAGTCAACTGACTTTTCTAAGCCCACATAATGAATCACTGGCAGAGCTGGAACTAAAATTTAAGAGTTCGTGGATTCTAGCTCTTTAGTTGGTTCATTGACTAGATTGGCTTTAGAGCAGCAGGTTTCAGCTTGTGCCTTGTGTCTCCAAAGAGCTACAATGTCTCCTCTCAATCAGTGATTCCGCCTCAGCTGTAGAGGCCAACCTCCTATTGGGAGGTGGTTTACACCACCTTCTGCCAGCTTGGGTGAATCTGACCTAATAATCACTATTTGAACAGGCCCATCTTAGAGGCAGAGTATTGTCGTTGATCCTTGAACTCTTAATGTACATTGGGGAATTCTTCATGGTGAAAAGAAGGGACACTTTTAAGAGAAATAAAAATCTGAATAGTAAAGGACCGGCAGTAAAGGAAAAAAGATTAGTTGCTTTATATTTGATAAAGTTATGATACCCACTGCACCACTCCTTTTCCTGCAAATATATCCTTACCTGCATAATTAATCTTTAGCATCTGCAAATCATAACACATTTTGTTGATTGCTATACTTCCAGTTATTTGACATTTTAATGTTTTATTAATTTCACTCACAAAATTTTGTAATATTGTATAGAAAGGCAAGATTCTCCTGCCAGAGGCTCTCTTTGTGGAATGTTCATGGATTTTGAAACAGCAAACCAGCGGCAAAGTAACCGAAATATGGCCAGTAAACAGAAGTAAGCAGCATTAAAAATTCAGTACATGTAGCTGTTTAGGCACCTCTCCATCTAAAATGTAAATTCTTTTCATAATGTTTGAAATACTCTTAGTAATATTTTATATACAACAGGGTGGATTTGATTTAAATCATGATTTAAATCACTAGTCAGGAAGACTCAATTTAATTATGGCTTTCTACATAAAAGTGCATTCTTGTTGGTTGTTATAATCATATTCTTCACAACTCAGAGATAGATCTAGGTTTCATTTTTAGTAGGTATACACTATACATTTGTAAACAATTCTTTATTTTGAAAACTTTTCAGATTAGTTTTACAGCTATATCAGAAAATGAATGGATTGGTTATTTCATTTACCAAAGGTAATTGAAGCAGATATTTATGAAGTCATTGGGAGGTGAACTATCTCCAATTCAACAGGTTAATCATTAATATATGGAAGATTTTCTTGCCATGCTGTATTAGGAGGAGAACATCACCAGAGAGACATTTAAATTGTTTTATTTAACTAAAACAACAAGTATTCTGGATTTTTTTTTCTTCAACAGCAAACATATAATATTTTAACTAAACAAGCATATGTCCCTCGCTTCTCACATTTATCTCCAGACTTCTTCTCCTTGTCCAGAACTATTCTACCCCCAACAATCTTCTATTCATTGTACTACTTGAAACTTTGCACTTTTAGAGAGAGGTAAGGGTTTGACTCAGTGTACACAAATTTGCAGAGGGACAATAGAGTTGTGGTCTTTTATTTCTCACCTCTCTATATATTATTTATTTTAAAACATTTTTGCTGTTAACAAGCATGTTACCTCTGGAGATGCAAATCCACAGTTTGAGAACTGCAAAACTAAGCATCTCTGATGGTATCTTCTAGACTGAGAACTGATTTCCATTGGGTATATAGAAAGATTAATCTAAATAATCTATACCGAAGCCTGTGGAACCCCATGAGATTGGGTCCCTAATCCATGAACTATTGGAACTCATTTACAAAACTTTTCTTAAACATTACATGAATATATTGTCTCATGCTATAGAATTAGAATTTATAATCCCTATTCCATGATGAGATATCTTTGAGCTATAATGTATCTTAATTAAAATGATCTTTAGATAGGCTTTTCCTCAAAAAGCATTTTATCATAAAAATCCGATTTAAATTAAAAAAAAATCCCATTTTTAATTTAAAAAAAACCATTGATTTTTATCCACCCTGATATGTAACTATTTTATATATAAATAATATTTTATATAATATTTTATTTTACATGTGATGAAGGATTGCTTAATCAACTACAATTATTTTGTTTAAATTGAATCCCATTTGCATGCTTTGTTTTAAATTAAAGAAATATTAAAATAATTTCTTTGAGTAAGTGTAACAAAGAACAATCAATTCTATTTTACAGAATCTAAATAGTGTGGGTTTGTGTATACAGTCCGCAGCAGAGAGCTTCTCAGACAGGGTCAACAAATTCGGAATTGCACTGATGCACTAAATATACCTGTGTAGATGTTGCGGGTCAGGCTGGAACTCAGGCCCTGAAGCATAGGAAGGGGCATGGGCTTCAGAGTCTAAGCTGTAGCCAGGCTGGGAGTCTTGCTGTCACAGCTTGTGTAGATTACCCTGTGTACACAGAAAAAATTGTGAATATTATTAACATATTTGGCATGGCTTTAGGAGTACTTCCCACCATCCTAACTATTTGAAGAACGTAAAGTGCATCTGTTATATCACAGGAAGGGTAGTTTTTCATAGCTTTTCAGTAAGGTCTGTAACTTAACTTGTCACTTTGAATAGTTGGACAAAAACACTCCCTAGGCTATAAAAAGCTTGGGTTTATGTATACCTCTAATTAGTAGTATAAGTTTCCCTAGATTTGCAGTCAGGTCTTGGATGTCATATATGATCTTTACCTTCATGTCACAATAAACTAGATTCCTAATATTGCCATTCCTTGTATGAGTATCTACACGGATAAACATTTTAATATCAATGGGCATTGATCTGGGACTCCATGCATTTGCTTGGAAGGGTTAATATATTGCTAGATTTGTAGTACATTATTGTGTAATGCCATTTTCCTCTAAATTGCCATGGGTTCATATAGATTTTGCATCTTAACTCTTTTTCTGTTTTGTAATTCATTGTAAAGGAAACGCAGTTCAGAACTGCTCCGACTAATTGACCTGGACTTCTCAGTCAGTTTTTCTTTACTGGATTTACCTCCAGTGAATGAATATGACATGTACATCAGGAACTTTGGAAAAACAAACACTAAACAGGCAAGTACCTGACTTTTAAGACTATATAAATCCTGAAAGCTGAGATTCTTATCCTGAAAAATGATTTTCCTTCCATTGGTTACATTAGCTAGGAGGGTGGTAAATGTCAACACTTTAATTACTTTTGACGAGAGAAAAACCATGTCAAGAATGACCCTAAACAGTCAGTAGCTCTCTAGTTTTTAGAGGAATATGTATATGAGGTGGGAGGATAGTGGGAAAGATAGTACAATGGCAACAGGAAGCAAGGCAATACATAATATATTCATAAACATTTTTAGATGACTAGTGCTTATTAACATAAAGGACAGCTGCAAAACCACAGAAGTCCTCAGAATATTTGCAAGAGATTCAATATTTATCTTGAACTAAGTGTGTCAAAGCATTAAAATACTTTGTCTGGTCTGTGTCTTCTGGAATGTTGTTGGTAGATGTGTTCAAAGATTTGATTTTAAACATGAATAATTAAAAATACATTTACTCTCAGTTTAATATGTAGCACAATATGTGTATGTATTTAGAAACTAACTAACTAAAACAGAAGACAGTAATATTGAATGTAATAGTTTTTAAAAATTACTGTTCATGTTAAGTTTCAGCTATTTGGTGGCAGCAAGAAAGTGCTCAGAGATGGCATCGTCATGTTAATAATTTTATCTTTGCAGGCATATGTTCAGAGCAATGAGGATAATCTTGAGAGAGACGTTCAGACGGATGAAATAGAGACTCTAGAAAAATGGACACAACATCCAGGAGACAGTGTCCTTGTATCTGGAGGTGAGTAACCCTTTGCTCTTGTTTATTTAGGGCCTTGAACACTTAAACTTCCTCTCCTTCTTTTTCACTGCTGCTGTTAGATCATGAAATGAGACAGACTGCTTTATTTATTTATATATTGATTGATTGATTGATCCCTGCTTCTGCTGGAAAGAGAAGTATGCCCCCAGCAGCATCTCTAAACTCAGCATTGTTGCTGCTGAAGAGAAGTTGGCTGCTATCATCCCTTCTCTTTCTCAAATGTTTCATAGAACATGGAACTTCCTTTGGTAGTTGATTTTGTATGTTGGTGCCTGTTTGTAACCTCATGTCTTTTTTTCAGGTCCCAGAAGCAGCAATGATGTGTCTATAGATATTGCTGTAACACCTAAGATTGATTCACAGAGATTAACAAACTTCCTCCGGTCTGCTTGTCAGGTACATTTCTACCCCAGTGAATGTGCATATATAAAATGTGGGAGAGATGGATCACTTAAAATGCCTGTCCTTTCTATGTACCCTTGAATAATATTCATTACGGGTGAGATTCAACCCTGTGCAGAGGGACAGAAAAAAGCCTGTGTAAAACATAACTCCCTATTAAACCATGTTTTGCAGAGCAGTGAAGTTAACAAGAGAGTTGATCAACAGCTATTAAACTCATCAAAATAGTTTTGAAAGTTGCCAATAGCAAAGTTGAAATACAAGAATGGTCTTTTTTATTTCTATAAATGTAATTAATTATGTTTGAAAGGTGATTGCTGTTTTGCTTGAGGAAGATCGAGTTGCAACACAACCCAGGTGGAATCTAAGATCTCGACAAACCAGTCTGTCTATTAGTGATAGCTGCTTCCAGTTAAATACTAATCTACCTTTTCTCCATGGTAAGAGAATTTTATTGCACACCTTTTAGTGGACAAATTGAACTCCTCTTCTTTACATGAAGTGCAAGCATTTGTGCTTGCTTGATCTGTGGAGAGCACATGTCAGGGTGTAAAGGTGCGGTAAAGCTCACTTTTGCATTCCTCTGATCCTGCTGTAATTCAATGTAGAGCAGTTCCCTATATGCTTGTTTAGAGGACTGTGGCTACAAATGACCACAAGAGGCCAAAAATGCAGCCAAGAGTCAGTATGTCATAGGGATGGCCCGGCCACACCTTCTTTTCTTTAATATACTGGCTTTCTGTCTCTGAAAGATCACCCTTGCACTGGAGTGATCCTCCTCAGGTTAGTTATGTTGGGGTTAGAGCTCAATTAATTTTGACAATGTGGGGCAAAACAACCACGTTGCACTGCTAAAATGTGGCTTGATATGTTTTGAACACAACACACATGGAAGACAGTGTATTACCCTAAAGCTGTGTCTTTCTCCATGCAAATGGCGAAAATTTAAATGAAAAAACTAAAACTGTCATAACTGGGTGAAGGAAAGACCTACTGCAACATGAAATGTTACATTTTCTAACAGATATGCCAGAAAAATGAATCTTGTTCTGACAAATGCCTACATTTCTACATCCTGCACCCTCCCCTCTACTGCCCATTCTCTGGTTGAGATGTTAGCGTCTCTTCCAGCATGTACCATAGTCATCTCAGACTTATTAATGAGAATGCTAGGGCTTGGTTGTGCTCAAAATAATAGTTCTGCAGATTCTTTGCCTCCAGGCAGCTGAGCAGAGCAGTGGCTCAGTTTTCTCTCCATTCCTGTTCACTTTCTTTGTTTAAAGCCAGTTTTGGGACAGGAGAGAAGAGTTTTCTTTCCCTCTCCCTATGCCCTCTTCTTTCATGCTCTGGCAGAAAATGCACTCTGCCAGCAATATTAAAATTTTCTTTGAAATTACTTGTTAATTTCTTAGGTTGTGACTGTGGCCACTAATTATTCTCTCTCATATTCAACAAGTTTTCCTTTTTTATTTTGACTTAGGCCGAAAGGTATCCTGTTTGCACGTCTCTCAGGTTCAGAGGCAGGCATTGCTTTCTGTTCACGGGTTACCTGAAAAGCCAGAGGCTATTCAGTTGGACAGGAAGTACATCGTATGTGTATGGAATGTCTGGCAGCCTTCCAGTCCTCAGAAAGTTTTAGTTTGTGAAGCAGAGGTACAGTTCCTAGTCATTACACAATTGCCTATTGAATGAATGATGTTTGGATGCATATTGTGCTGCTCTGTCCTTGTACAGTGTATAAAATTTCTTTATAAATCATGTACCGTTGAATCCAGTGAGTGAGACAATAACCCCACCCCACTCCACACTCTGATATTGGAGAGCTGAGAGAGGGTCTACGTTCACCCAGACTGCATTTTACAGATTTCTTCTTTTTTAATCTGGGCCAGAGGTTTCAAGGAGCCGCCTGTCTCCCCACCCATTACTATGCAATGGAATTATACCTATCAGCTTTGCAACTGTGGGTAGGGACAATACAGCAATGCTCTGGAGAGGAGATAGGAGGTTTTTTGCAGCCTACGTTGGCATGCCATGGAACCAGCATCTCTAGCTTTTATGTGGGTTGGAAGAACATAGATATATTGAGTTGGATCAAGCCTTTAGCTCCCTTTCAATTATAAACCTAGTATATTTGTTCCTACCTTATAGGTGTCATGCTGCTGCTTTAGTCCCAGTAAAGCAACTTTAGTATTTGCCGGAACAATGGATGGTTCATTGGTAGTGTGGGATCTCCGAGAAGACGCAAGGATGCATCACTGTATGAAGTTAAATGAAACTGACTGGATTTTTAGAGCGCCAACATTTTCTACTGGTTAGTATGATGTGTGGCTTGAATGATCTTTTCACATTCAATGAAGCTATCATAAATTATGATAAGAAATGTTAACTTCTTGCTAACCTAGTTCGGCCAGATCAGAGGTGATATATAAGATGGTAAAAGTTCCACGTCAGTATTGGGTGTAAAGGAATGTCAGTTTCTGTAATTTACACACCAGAGGATTGGAATAGAGGGGTGTATCAGGAGAGCAACTGAGCATCTATCTACACTGTAGCTGGGTGCATGCGTATCAGCATGGGTAGACAAACATGCATTAGCTCTGCTCTAGCTAGCACACTAGAAATAGCAGTGTGGCCACGGGCAGTGGTTTGGGCTAGCCACCCTAATATAATCATACTCAACCACCTGAGTACATACTTGAGTGGCTAGCCCAGCCTCCACAGCTGCAGTGCTATTTTTAGTGTGTTAGAGCATCTGTCTGCCTGCTCTGGGAAGCACACTCCAGCTACAGCATAGACATGCCTTATGGGGGAGTGTCAGTTAAAGAAGGTACTCCCTATTTTAAGTTGCATAACGAAGGACCAGCTGAGGTCATTAGCTAAATCAGTTTAGCCTCCCTTACACTCACTTTGACTCCCTCATACACTTAGATTTCTGTTATACCTATTTATAACCCCACTATATTGACATGAGTAGGATTTTCAGGAGCACCTAAGTGACGTAAGAGCGTAAGTCCCATTGACTCTCTGTGAGACTTGTGCTTCTAATGCTTCTGAAAATCCCACCTGTGTAATTTATATCACCTCAGAATTTTATCCGATTACTGTAATATTTGTGGTGGGATTATCTCATCCATGATCATTTATTGCCCATGTATTATCAGGAATTGTAGCAACATAAAGTCTTAGGGAATCATAGTAAACTTCTACATAAGCCTGCATTGCTCATGTCTGTGAGTTTAGCACTGTTCAAAATTTGAGTGTGATTTTTGACATGAGTTGATTGTCAGGTCGGGCCTTTTTATGATAGTATCAATTCAAGGTAAATGCACAGCAAGGATCACATCACTGAAAAAAATGTGTTGGTTTAATGTTTTTTAGGATCATCACTCCCACACCAGTGTCTTGGAGACACAGGCCTAAAGTCAGAGGTACTGTGTAAGATGGAGTAAGGGGGACTCAGTTAGATTCCTTTAGACTTACTTGCAGTCATTTGCTGATGTATGATAGAGTCAGAGTTGGTGTTACTTACACAGTGAGAAGCGAGAGGAAGGTGTAAGTTCAAGAGTGTGTGCGTGTGACCTACTTTGCTTAGATCTCCCTACCACCTTCTGTAGTGGGTTTTCTTCCTGTGTTCCCTCTTCCAATCCCTTGGCATGTGATTAAAAAAACATAGATTTTCTTAGGTTCCCTTAAATGCAGTGGGCCAAATTCAGAGATTATAAAAGTTTTATATAAGGCATGTAAGTTACATATTGGTAAGCAGGGCTGGGTCTAAGGATCAGCAATTGGATCAGCAGGGCCAGATCCTTATATTCATATAAAGCCCAACTGGGATTACACACAAATGAAGAGTTTATTCGTGCAGATTTAATTTCAGGATCAGGTAGGTAAGTAACCCTCGAGTGATTTTAAAGTTTATAGGTTGAAAGTATATATTCTATCAATTTAGATTCTCTAGATTACCTGAGCCTCACATGAAAATTGGCCTACCTTATCTAGAGTTATATTGCACCACAAAATGGGAGTCAGTTCAAAGTAACAGCCCACCTTTAATCTACTTAGGGCCTCTAATCATACTGCAAAGTGAGTCCCACTACTTCAGTTCTATTTTTTCAATGTAGGATTCATTTTTAAAAATTAGATGATTGTTAATGTTTCATATCCAACAGTAATAATCATGCTAGGGTATACATTATTTGGCTGTTGATGGGATTGTTAAGTGATTGAAGATCTTTGGTCTTGTGCTGCACAATGCACCAGTAGCCAAGTATGTACATCCTGTTGTGGCTTATTGCTTTTATCAACACAGGGATTTTAGTACTGCACACTTATTGGAGCTGGATCTCTTTAATCTTAAATGAAGACAATTTCATTTTCAGCAGCAAATCTTTGGAAATCATAATCTCTGACAATGGGGTACATAATGAAATGACTCCTCTAAATATGTATTTGCTTCTAAAAGCTTATGAAATGGTAAATATTTTCTAATTAAAGATTATTCTTTTTGGTATACTGCTTTCTTTTTCATAAACAAACTTGACATATCTAGAAGAATTATTTTTCTACCAGTTTTGTCTTTCCCAGTTAAAAACACTGATTTATTTCTTCCTCTGTTGATGCAATTATTATAGCTGTTTATTTTTTGAGTATCAGCAGCTTTAATAATATCACCATTGTACAAAAAATAAGTGGAAACTTGTGTGCCTGATACCATTCTGGGAACAATGTGTATTACCTGCTGTTGTAAAGTTAACAAGGAAGTAATGCAAGTGCCAGGTTTTTGTTTTACTATGTTTTTGTAAAGTTTAAATTTTATTTTAAAGGGTTTTAAATCCAAATGAGTATAACATTTTAGAAACTTTACAAAATCAATAGTGTAATAAAAATGGCACTTCAACACGACCCTTCTGGAGGCCTGTATGGCCTTTATCAAAGACACTCACAGCTCTGGAGTCACTTTGTTTTAGATCTGATTCAAAACAAATAAATAAATGTTCCAGCATGGTTGATGTATCATTATCAGCACAGCACAATCTAGAGCAAAACATGGAATGAGGTTCAGTAAGCCTGGGCATCAAAAAGACAAAAGGCAAAGGTAAGTTTTAGTTAACCATATGCTGACTGCCCCTCCGTCTCTCATTACTATTTGGGTCATTTACCGTTAAACTTTAAGGCTGGTGGATTTTTAAAAAAAATAATTGTATTATTCAAACTTACATAAAATAAGATGAAAATAAATTTAAACATTCTTACTTTATTTCAATTTTACGTTAATCAGTGTGATATTTTCTATTACAAAACATTATATGGTCAGTCATAGCTAATTTACTCTTCCTTCACATTGCTAGATGTTTTGGTTATAGCCCTGGGATACAGTCTTAGTCCATTGTCTTGTTGCTTTTTCAAAAGAGAGTTCTCATGTATATGTCAACACTGTTGATGGTCCTTTTCACTGGAGATTTTCATAGTCAACATTATGTTTAATTCTGAAAAAAAAACCTGAACTGTTTTGGGTTTACAGCTGGTGAACATATCATATCTGAAGATTTAATAAAAAGGAAGGCATCTAAAGGCATTTTTATTTCAGAAGGCAGAGAAAGCTACTAGGGGGCGGCTGTTCTAGATTAGATTTTGACAAATAGAGAGGAACTGGTTGAGAATTTGAAAGTGGAAGGTAGCTTGGGTGAAAGTGATCATGAAATGGTAGAGTTCATGATTCTAAGGAATGTTAGGAGGGAGAACAGCAAAATAAAGACAGTGGATTTCAAGAAGGCAGACTTTAGCAAACTCAGGGAGTTGGTAAGTAAGATCCCATGGGAAGAAAGTCTAAGGGGAAAAACAAATTGAAGACAGTCGGCAGTTTTTCAAAGAGACATTATTAAGGGCACAAGAGTAAACTATCCTTCTCATAAACACACTAGGGAAATACAACTTAGATGGATTTACTATAAGGTGGGTGCATAACTGGTTGGAAAACTGTTCCCAGAGAGTAGTTATAAGTGGTTCACGATCATTCTGGAAGGGCATAACGAGTGGGGTCCTGCAGGGATCAGTTCTGGGTCTGGCTCTGTTCAATATCTTCATCAGTGATTTAGGTAATGGCATAGAGAGTACATTTTGTGGATGAAACCAAGCTGAAAGGGGTTGCAAATGCTTTGGAGAATAGGATTATAATTCAGAATGATCTGGACAATCTGAAGAAATGGTTGGAAGTAAATAGGATGAAATGCAATAAGGACAAATGCAAAGTACTCCAGTTAGGAAGGAACAATCAATTGCACACATACAAAATGGGAAATGACTGCGGAAAGGGGTCTGGGAGCCATAGTGGACCACAAGCTAAATATGAGTCAACAGTGTAACACTATTGCAAAAAAAAAAAAAAAGCGAACGGCATTTCTGGGATGTATTAGTAGGAATGTGCAAGCAAGACACGAGAAGTAATTCTTCCGCTCTACTCCGAGGATGGTTAAGCACTGAAATAAATTGCCTAGGGAGGTTGTGGAATCTCCAGCTTTGGAGATTTTTAAGAGCGAGTTAGACAAACACCTGTCAGGGATGGTCTAGATCAGTGCTACTCAAAGTGCTGGTCCGCAGACTGGTGCCAGTCCGCGAGCCATCAGCTGCCGGTCTGCGCGCATATTGAAAAAAAAAAATGCTGGTCCCCCACATCAGATAGCTTGAGAAGCACTGGTCTAGATGACCTCTCGAGGTCCCTTCCAGTCCTGTGATTCTAAAGCCACAAAAGCCATAAAATGTTCTAGATATTTATTCAATTTTTGCTTCCCTTGTTGAGACTGTAACTTGGATGGATCCTTCTAGCTGTATATATTCATTCCACAGGGACCTGTGTGTTCCCTTCAACCTTTTCTGCCACTGCTCAGATTAGATTAAGAACCACGTTGTAAGGTTTTTCAGCTTCTGCTTTATGTTGGGGTTGTCTGCAGCCCCCTGTTCTGCAAAATGCATGATCAAGTTCTAGCTACTAAACAACCAGCACTAAAAACACCTTGAAATGAAGCTCATCTTCTTTTTTGTCATGTAACTGCATAAATACTCAAACAGATTTTCTTCATATTTTTTCCATAAACTTTCATCCTCTACTGAGATCTATGTATGGAGCAAACTTTAACAGCAGAGTTATAAACCCTTGGAAAAACAGGTTTTTATTAATGAAATAACTGAAGCTGTGGTGCAAATGATACTACAACATTTCGTATTGTGAAAAATAAAAACAAATAATAGAAGACAATTTACCACTACTATTTTGTTGACTTAAGAACTACATTTTGCAGAGTTGTGTTTTGAATTTTTGATGAAGTTCATTTGTCATTCCTGATTAGTAATCACTAAATCCTAAAACAATAATCTGAAAATGTGTAGGGTTTATTGTTGTTGTTGAAAATAGTACAGTGATTGTTAATTTCTTAACTACAGATGGTGTTCTCTCCTCATTAAACCACACATATCCTGTATTGGCAATAGAACCTGTCTCAACATCTGTCTATAAGAAACAGAATTATGGGCTCTCACACCTATCTTCTCAAGAAGGTATGTGAACTGCTCTCCAAAGGATCAATAAATGTGATGTTTTCTTTAAGTAAATATCTGTTAAACTAGACATTTTACAAGGGTATTAATCCCTGGTCCTAGCCAAATTCCAATTCATAACTGCCTTCTGCCTTCTTTAAGTCCTCTGTATTTCCATTTGGATACAGCATTATTCTTCATGTTCTGCCCTAAACTATTATGCATTGTTAGTGTATACACTTTAACCACAAATGTGAGTGCATTTCTATCATGCTCCCTATATGCAGGGCAGTATTGTATCTTCCCGTGGTAAAATGCACAAGATGGGGAAAGATGGTCCAAGAAACTCCATAAGGTAAATCTTGTGGAGTTTCTACCAAATATTCTCCCTCAGGTAAGAGGTGAGACAATCTGAATCTGTGGAAAGGTTTGTTTCGGATACCACATGCAATGTGCCACTGATCCTGGCATCTCTTTCTCTTTCCGGTCCCCTAAATTGCCTAATGACCCACCTCCCCTAGAAACACTGCTACCTCAGGAAACATGCTATTTTTGATGCTGCCCCAAACTCCACCAGGCTGTGTAGTAGAAGACATAGGTGGACTAAATGCAAATTATTATTCTAAAATAATAACAGGGGTCCAGAGAAGAGCATCTGCACAGTCCAGCTGTTATCTAATTTGGCCTAGTCCCACTTCCTGTTCTGCTCCCAAATCCCTGCAGAACTCAAACATGTAGAGAGGTGCAGAAGGGCAGCTTGGACCTGGTGGTGAAAGAGAGAGTATCCAGATTGGCTCCCCTTCTTTCCTTTAATAGGATTAGGGCACTTTCCTCTCTGTTATGCAATGCACAGAAGAGCCGCATAGGGCCCATAGTTAATATAGCAGTTTGGTAAATATTTAAACACTTTGGTATCATTCAGGATGAAGGTACTATATAAATGTAAGTTGTTATTGGTACTGTATTATTATACTTTTCCCCCCATAGAAATGTCAGGCCTGTCATTCCAGATAGCTTCAATGGATGAAAATGGGATGCTCAATCTGTGGGTGAGTAAATAAATATGTATGAAAAGCAGGAATATTGAACTTTTGAAGTGAGAAATTTTTTCTTTAAAAATGCAGCATCCTTCGCATTTCCAAGATTTCAGGTAAGAGTTTCTTTTGAAAAAATGTGGCAACATTAGCCATTTTATTGTCATACTCCCAGAAGTGCTATGACTTAGCTCCCTAAACACCACAAAGTTCCAATTAGGCAGAACAATTGATAGGTATGTGATCTATGTGGTCAGATCAATCAGCATTGCTGCCTTATGGCAACCTTGCTCATATTTACCTGTTTCTTGGGAAATCTCTGTTGAAGCACATTTGTCTACTCACTTCATTCACTTTAGATCACTATGGGTTGACAGTCAGTCACTGAAACTGAGGTGGGAAGCCACACTCATAACATGTTGGAGGCATCTTCAATCTTTTCGAAAATATTTTTCACACAAAGAATAGCCAAGGTGTGGTAAAGAATTGATTACTTAGTCAGAAAATATTATAGGCAGGTTAGTAACCCCACTTTGTGGATGATACGTATATTTATCTTTCTATTTTCTAATTAATGTGCTGAAGTCTCTCTTTGTCAATTTTTAAGCCTAATTCTGATAAACTAGAAATATTTCTACTTTATCCTAAGTATCAGCCTAATCCTGTTGTTTGCTAGATCCTGTTATTGCAATCAGATTAATTTTGGGGAACAGGTGGATTAATAAGGGGGCATACAGCGTTTCATCTCTGTATAACCAGTTCAAACCCAGCAAAGCTCCTACTAGTTTCATGGGGAACAGGATTGGGCCCAACAAGAGGAAAAAATATATAGGGCTAAATTATCTGCTACATCCAGTTTACTTTGGGCACAGCATGGGATTGAGGGGTAGGGTAAGGGCCATCCCTGATTCTCTGCCCACACATACCAGCTATCGGCTAGAGCAGCCCAAGGACTGCTCTAACTTGTTCCAGCTGACAACTGTCTCCATCTATCAGCTGGGGATTGTTGGAACGTATCACGCTCCAGCTACTCTTTCTCCTTGCCCAGGCCCCCCTCAAGTCCAAACAGCATAGAGGTATCTTGTTCCTTTTGTTCGGGGGTTTTTAATCCCTCCTGTCAATTGCTGAGCTGCAAATTGAGTTGATGGGAGGAATCAACTTGCATAATTCATCTTCATGGGCAGGGTGGGAGAGAGCAGAACAACAAATGTCTTTTGTCTTCTTTAACATCCCACAATAGTCTGTCTGATACTGATCAACCTTTCCTGTTGGAAAGGATTTAACACCTTCTGTTGAAGGGCAGCCCTTCACACTAATTAATGTCTCTCCCATGTCTGGTGATTTACACAGTCACAGATGCTCACAGCCACTCAACTATTACCTTACAGTATGGAATACAGATGTTATAAGTCAGATGAATGCATGCAGCAATTCACAAGCATTCAATAAAGTCTAAACACGTTCTTATAGTTCTAATACCTATACTAAGCCAGACTGATTCCAGTTACATATTTGACAGTGTTCAGTTGAGACATAGGGACTTTCGCATGAGCTAGTACTAAGTCTACCAGCCTCACGGATGCTCACATAGAGCAGTGACAGGGAACCTAGAATGTCAGTGTAGGTTTTGTTAATCTTCAGTATTTGCTCATTTTGAATCATTGTCCTTTTTTAGGTAGCAGTTGAATTACAAAAAGTGGATTTGGCTGGTTCACAAAGTGATTTAGGTAAGTACTGTACATGAGAGGAACAATTAATAAAGCAATCCGTTTTTGAGTGGAAGGGAGAAAGAGGTCATTGGGAGGGCAGTGCAGTCAGTGAGGGAACACTCCGGGAATTTGTAGGAAGAAGAGAGTGCAAGTGCCATTTTGCGTTTTATGAAGAATCTGGATCTGAATTTGGGTCTATATATTATGTTTTGGGAGTTTCTCATCACTGCTATTGGAATAGCCATCCCCTTACTGCTCTGCCAGCTCTTCCCCTTCAGGGGCACCTCATTTTTTACACCTTTTACAAGTTCTCTGGCAGTTCTTCCTTCATCATCACTGGAATAGATATCCTTATCAATACATCCATGCTTTCTTTAGCTTTAGTCAAAGTTGTAACTTCACTTCCAAAGCAGCCCCCATTTGCATCCTTATAACTATCTCAAAACTCTCCTTTTGGGCTGTAACTTGCCATATTTGGTTTCAGATCAAAGATCACATTTTCCTCCCAAAATTGAACAAGATAACCTGAAAATGGCTCAATGTATCTGAAAATACACTTTCTTCACTTAGAACAAATTAGGACTTATGTTTATTGATCGCTTTAAAAAGGCTGAATTTTTAAAACGGCATCATTCAAATGTCTCTTGTCCTCAGTAAGGATTAATCATCAAACTAATCAACCGGTTTAAAAACACCACATTTAAAAATAAATCTGTAAGCTTTATAATAATAAAACTGTGCTTCTGCACATCTGCAGTAAAAATGTGGATGAAATTTTTAGTTTCATAAGCTCCTATAGCGCTGCGGGTCTGCTGAATTTGGATATTTGCTGAATCTGGATATTTTGTGTATCTGTAGATATGTGCAGTTTAAAAGCTATGGAGTTTTGTCAAACACAGTTGTGCTAGTTCAGCACACTGGCCCCAGCATTTATTTTTCCTCTTCAGAATGTTCCTTTACAATAAGAAAAATTCAGTTGCCGGTACAGTTCTCTTTTTGAATTAATACAGTATGGTAGCAGTGTTCTTGGTAATATTATTACATGTTATCTTTACTGTGTAAGGTGTATTTTATTACGAGTGGTCCTAATGATATAAATGTGTAATTTCTATCAGTCTTTGTATAGTAATGTTCTGATATGATAGTGCATGTTATCAAAGAGAGAAAACCTGTAGAACTAATACAGATGGTAATTCGGTTGAAGTTCTAGAGGTTATAATTTTAGAATTAAAATATCCATTTCTCTCTTTTCCCTTCTTCCTACCACTTCCAACAATAATTACAGCTTTTTAGGATTTGAATTCTATAGCCAGTAATTTTTCTAAACACATTTTAGCTTGTCTCATCTTTAAGGACAATGTTTTAACTGTGAACTTCCCTATGTTTATTAATTGGGATCTTAATTCTATTTTAACATAGTTATTTTTATACATTCTATTTAATTCAACAATGATATGTGATTCTTGATATTTTATTGAAATTTGAGTCCCTGGTTTAAAAAATTATTATTTATCATTTCAGGTTTAATTCCTGGGGGGAAAGTAAAGTTAGTACATAGCTCTACTGTTCAGTTGAATAGCAGGTAAGAAAACACTATTTATCCATTAAATTGTGTATTTATAACTCATTGAGATAATTGTTATCAGGATTTTCAGTTGGAATTATACACTTTTGCCAGAGATGTCCATTAACGTGTTAAATTTGGGAGACCTTCCAGTTTAAAATGTTTACATTCTGCCTCTTCCTGTGCATAGACAGATGAATGTGGCCCAGTGTTTCAAACAAATATTTAACACTCAGAACCAACAACATCTTCTAGTTATTGTTGTAGTCACAGGATGCAGTATATACTTGCATTGATTTGGGAGAACAGTTCCTGGTTATTTAAATTATCTTTTTCATTTGCATTTCCCCAGCCTTTTCCCAAAAGATATCCTATGCCTGAGGACACCTCAAACACTGAATATTAAGTTTCTGCCTTCTAATCCTAATCATTTCATTGTCGGAACAGACATTGTGAGTAACGTTCTAAATTTCATTGCATTATTCTCATCTCTCCTATTACTGTAATGATAAAAGCTGTCTATTTTCTTTGGAATTATATGGGCTCTACATATGTAAATATTTACTGTTGGATATTATTAAAAATAGTTTTATTCTAATTAGTACTGATCTTTAAGTGCAGCAGCTCTCTGTAAATTGCTATACATAGGTTTTTATTTAATATAAATGCTGATGATACAGATGGTTTGTTTTCATTTTGTTTATTTTATTAACAGGGTGTGGTAAGTCATGGTGCAAGACATCATTTAAGAGTACCTCCAAAGCTGTTCAAACCCCAGCAGGGTGGACCAAGATCAATAAGAGCTAATGCAGTTGATTTCTCCCCTTTTGGAAAGCCAATATTTTTGGTATGGAAGGCTTTTTATCTAAAAATAGTTTAATTTTAAATTATTTGGGATGGGGGATTTCTAAGAGTTCTAACTCGACACATGTAATAACACTCAATTTACATTCCCAATTCAGAACCCTCTTGAGAGGTGGCAAACAAGTATTGTATATTAGTGATTGAACTCATCATATGCTGAGAGATGAAGCAGCTGGCTTGCAGAAACAGACTGACAATCCCAGTACAGCTGATTATCCTTAGAATGTATTGCCCACTCTCATTACAATGAGGACCATTTTTAGCTTGTAGCTGTATCATGAACTAGGTAACCCGTAACTCTTACCTTATTCTTATCTTATCCCATACCTCAGTCTGGGTTGTTTTCCTTTTATAGATAGCATGGGCACATGCACAAAAATTATCTGTCTCTCTTGTGCAAGTTTACTGAACACTAGTTGAAAATGATTACAATAGGATTTCATTTCTATTTATCCAGATACTTAGATATGTTTGAACTATTCTATGATAATGTCATATCTGCCCCAATTTATATCACTTCAGTGGGATTGCACAGATTGTAAATCAGACTGATGTTTGGCCAGCAACATACACATTCTGTACTGCCTCTACCCAGAACCAGAACTGACGTTCTTACTCTGTGGGATTTTCCACCTTTGTCTGGGATAAGTTTGGTCAGATTCAGACTGTATTATCCAAATATATAAATATAGAGTAATTTTGGATGAAAGCAAATGCAAAATGAAGCCTGCTTTAATTTTAGCCCATTTAGCTGACTCTGGTACTGGAAGTATTATGTGATCTTAAGCCTGTAACTTGTTGGATGGACCTGTGGCTAGTAAAAGCACATACAGGAGTGGGGAGAAAAAGGGATTGGGACCTTTATTGGGAGATATTAATATTACTTCCATAAAAAAGTAGTTAATCCTTTTTTTTTTTAGAAACCATTTCATGGCATGGACAATTACCATTTCATACCTAACCTTCCTTGTTTGGGAAAGGTTATTGTGGCCGTTGTGGCAAAGCAGCTGGAGTCATTTGACTTCCTTCACGCCGTTCAGACCAACATAAGGCTTGTATGTGGTCTGAGGACTATGCTGGACACACTAGTCCATCTCATAAGAGTGGACAAGGATGGACATGCTGATTCTTTTTGATTTGTCAATAACTTTAAATTTTACTGACCTGAGGTTCTCATGGACACTAGCAAGAAAGTTATATTTTATGATACCTGTTCCTCCCTGTTGGAGAAAACCACAGTGAGAATCATCTGCTCTAAGGGCTTTATCCTCCAGAATACTGCACATTTCTATTCTTTCTCCCCTCTTCTACTATGTGTAAGTGAGGAAATGAGGAAGATAGTAGATGGCTTGGGAGAATCAGACCTGAAGAACCCAATTCATGCACACTTTCAGTAATGAGACAGATATCCCTCTCATCACTTCCTTCAGATACTTTATCTTGTCTAGAATAAGCTTTAGTGAATTTGCTATAATCCAGACAACGAAAAAAGCGAAGGCATCAAATTACTCATGTTTAATGAAAGCAACAGAGCTGAATGTCTCCCATATATTTATGGTAAGACAGTCAGAGAAGTCAATGGCTAAGCTCCTATTGACTTCAATAGTACAGGATCAAGGCCTTAATGAGATGTGCAATCTGGGGGTCCATTTGAATCCTTGGCTACTCCTGTGGCTTAGTAGAAGGAGCTAGGAGAGTTATTTTGTCTGTATCTTGCTAGGAGGTTGCAGATTTTTCTTTTGATGTAGATTTCATCCCAGTTTGTCTTTGTGACTTCCAGATTGAGTTATTGCAATATGCTTTGTATGGGGTTACCACTTAAACTTGAAACCATACCAAAAATTAAAAATTGGGAAATTCCTGATATTCACACACTGAAGTGTAATAGTGACACATAAATCAGATAACTGTGCTTTTATTAAAAAAGGAGTATTTGTGGCACCTTAGACTAACAAATTTATTTGAGAATAAGCTTTCATGAGCTACAGCTCACTTCATTGGATGCATGCAGTGGAAAATACAGTGGGGAAGATTTTATATCCACAGAGAGCATGAAACAGTGGGTGTTACCATACACACTGCAATGAGAGTGATCAGGTAAGGTGAGCTATTACCAGCAGGAGAGAAAAAAAAAAAACAAAAAAAAAAACAAACACCTTTTTGTAGTAATAATCAAGGTGGGCCATTTCCAGCAGTTGACAACAACATGTGAGGAACAGTGGCGGGGGGAGGGGAGAGATGAACATGGGGAAATATTTTTATTCTTATAAATAAATAAAAATATTTTTATTTTTATAAATAAATAGGTTTATTTTGTGTAATGACACATCCACGCCCAGTCTTTATTCAAGCCTAATGTAATGGTGTCTAGGTTGTAAATTAATTCCAATGCAGCAGTCTCTCGTTGGAGTTTGTTTTTGAAGTTTTTTTGGTTGAAGAATCTTGACTTTTAGATCTGTAATCGAGTGACCAGAGTGGTTGAAGTGTTCTCCGACTGGTTTTTGAATGTTATAATTCTTGACGTCTGATTTGTGTCCCTTTATTCTTTTACGTAGTGACTGTCCTGTTTGGCCAATGTACCTGGCAGAGGGGCATTGCTAGCACATGATGGCATATATCACAATATATATCTATATCTATCTATCTAGCAATGGGATATATGCCATCATGTGCCAGCAATGCCCCTCTGCCAGGTACATTGGCCAAACAGGACAGTCTCTACGTAAAAGAATAAAGGGACACAAATCAGACGTCAAGAATTATAACATTCAAAAACCAGTCGGAGAACACTTCAACCACTCTGGTCACTCGATTACAGATCTAAAAGTCGAGATTCTTCAACCAAAAAAACTTCAAAAACAAACTCCAACGAGAGACTGCTGCATTGGAATTAATTTACAAACTAGACACCATTACATTAGGCTTGAATAAAGACTGGGCGTGGATGTGTCATTACACAAAGTAAAACTATTTCCCCATGTTTATTTCTCCCCCTCCTGCCTCCGCTGTTCTTGTCAACTGCTGGAAATGGCCCACCTTGATTATCACTACAAAAGGTTTTTTTTCTCTCCTGCTGGTAATAGCTCATTTTACCTGGTTTCAGAGTAGCAGCCGTGTTAGTCTGTTTTCGCAAAAAGAAAAAGGAGTGTTTGTGGCACCTTAGAGACTAACAAATTTTGTCTCTTTTCTTTTCACCTTACCTGATTACTCTCATTACAGTGTGTATGGTAACACCCATTGTTTCATGTTCTCTGTGTATATAAAACCTCCCCACTGTATTTTCCACTGCATTCATCCGATGAAGTGAGCTGTAGCTCACATAAACTTAAGCTCAAATAAATTTGTCGTCTAAGGTGCCACAAGTACTCCTTTTCTTTTTGCGGATACAGGCTAACACGGCTGCTACTCTGAAACCTGTGCTTTTATTGTAAAGACCAAAGCCAAATACAGTATAGTTGAACAACATAACTGATCTTTACATCAATAGGTTTGTAACTTTAATTTTAATTAGTTTGTTTCTTTCCCGGGTAAGATTTTCCTTTGTGTTGCTGTACAGGTTGGCTGTTCAGATGGAAGTATTAGATTGCACCAAATGACTTCAGAGCATCCCCTCATACAGTGGAATGACAGCACAAATGGCCAGCCAGTTATTGCCCTCCAGTGGGCTCTCACAAGACCTGCTGTGTTTTTTGTCCTGGATGCATCATCTTGTGTTTACATTTGGGATCTACTGGAAAACGACTTGTGTCCTGTAGCCAAACAAATTATCCAATCAGATAAGTAAGTAAATTAAATGACTTTTGCTTTTTCTTGCTGTTAGAAGATGGCAACATTGCACTGAATCTGCCTTTTTGTTTAAGTTTTTTTTGCTTAACTTTACAATACCTCCATTAGAGCATGAATTTGTGATTGCTGTCAGCAAGAAACTTGCATTATGCCTGATTTTTATTTACACAAACTTTTTTTTTTTTAACCTATTCCGGCAGTGTAAAGAGGCATTATAGTGAGCGACTCCTTACAGTGGAGTGACCACTCCAAGGTCCTTTAACACTCTGTCAGAGAAGAGTAAAATGTTCTTGTTCTTAATGTAAATCACAACAAAGCACAGTGTCATCAGTGGGAGTTCTGTGCATGGAGCCGCTGCAGCATCAAGTTGTTATAGATGGCCAAATTCTGTTCCCATTTAAGTCAACTGGATTACTCATATGCTTAAATGTTTTGCTCACTCAGGTCCAGAACAGTCAGTACCTTACAGGATCAATCCCCAAGACGACAGGGAAAATATGAAGAATTGAAGAGAGAAATACTATTAAAATGCATACATATATACATGCTTAATATATAGAGAGAAATAAATTATGATTATTTTTCCTGAGTGGGAACAGGAAACTTTTATTTCTCTGCCCTTACTTTTAAATATTTACTTTGTACAAAGTAACCCAGCCTGATAAGAATCTGGCTAGGATCACTGGCTCATGTAAGATTTTGGGGAAAATCAGTATAAAATAAACAATTTTAAAAGCTGCTACAATTATTTTTGAAGTTTTGTACAATAATAGCTATTTTATTTGAACTAATATTTAAAGCATGGTTAGACATTTGATCACATGGAGGCTGTGTACCAAGATAAAAATTTCCCCCTCAAATATATGTATGTGAATTATTGCAGCTGATTGGTCATTTTCTTGTTGCTTGTCATAGCATATGTTTCTCTATATTTCCATTTCTGGCATTTTACCTGGTTTTTTGGCAGATAATTCAGTTAATTACAATTTCCTATTAGAAAGCTTTTGAAGTGCTCAGTACACATTGGGGGTTGATAAACAAACAGTTCACAAGGATTTTCATTTTCATTCATTTTGTCTCCATTTAAAAAACACCTCCTCTTTTGCTTTCAGGGTTATGACTATGGTTGTATTGGGTGAACCGGAAAAAACAAATGGTCTGTTGGGGATCGCATTGGCCAAACAATCTGGAATAATAGACATTCAGTATGTAAAGAAGAGGTGGGCATTACCTCAGTCAGAAGAGTCAGAAAAACTACAGTTGCTCTTGCAACAATCCTTATAAAGCAAAGAAATTGTCTTTTTCTGCATGTACAATTATGGCTGGGTATATTTAGAATTTTTCATTTGATTACTGTAATTAAAAGATTTATAATTTAAGAGCTTTTGCATTTGTATATATTTTACAAGAATGTCACTACAGTATTTCAACAGAAGATAATATTTTTGTTAATTATAAAAATGACAGAACAAAGCTTGTAATATTGTACATGAAGGAAGATAAATTGTGGATTTAAATGTAAATATATTTTACTGAAAAGTATCTATAAATGTTCACAATTCTAGATTGTGAATATTTAGATACTTTTCAATAAAAAAGTGAAATTATATTCCTATAAAATGTGATATGCTACTTCTCAATATTACACTTTGAGGCAAACTATATCCTATGTGTAAAGTTAAATGTATGCTTTTCTGTAACATAAAAGGCTGTAGCCATGTTCAGGTTACCTTTGGAACTTTCTCAACGTCTCCACAGCTGTAATTTGTGGCTAGATCATATCCCGATTATAAATACTTGTGAAAATACTTGTGTAAAGACCAGAAAACCACACAGGGTTACCTTTGTTGAGTGTCCTCTGCATTCTCTTGTTCTGAATGGGATTTGTCCTTAGCAGAAGAAATGAGGCATCCTTCCCTCAAACCCTTGGAACCCCAATATCTGCTGGGTTTGCAAGACTATCCACAAGAGGCCCTGTGCCTCTGCACTGATTCTGGGCATCCTTCATCTTTGTTCATACTCTCTGCCAGCGTGACTTTGTCAGGGACTCCTCAAGTGACATGGGATCTTTGGGTCCCTTGTTATAGATGTCCCAGCATGCATGGGGCTCTGCAGAAGAACTAATTCAGCCGCAGGTTGTATTAACTTGCCTATGGAATGTCTTCTGGGAGATATGGCCCTCCCCCAATCCTTCTCACCTCCTCCTTATTGGTGGATCCTTACGTCTACATTGAGCCCTCCAAGAGATCCAGAATGGGGAGACTGTAACCATGGAGACATGGGGATTAAACTAGATGACCCTTGTGGTCCCTTCTAGTCCTTTGATTCTATGTCCATTTACACCAATTCAGAATCCTTTATACATCACTAAGTAGGTCTAAGGGAGTCAGAGTAAAATAATCTGATTTAAATTATCTCATCCATCTCTTCTGACTTTGACCCTAAGAATTTGCAAAAATAATTGCTAGTCATTAAATAGGTCCCTTAGCTAAGAACCTCACATGTCTATGCTTAGGATGTGCTGACCTTATGTTTTCTGTTTTTTCCAAACTTTGCAAATAATCTGCTTATTCCATTTACGAAAAATCCAAATGTTCTTTGGACTAATGGAATATTCAAGGTTTTCCATCATAAACTAAATGATATTTACCTGTTTATTGCTACATTTAAATAATTATAAAATAATTACCAAATTCTCTATGTAGAGAGGAGGATAGATTTGTCTTTAATAGCTGTTTATATTGTCCTTTTCTAATTTTGGGCTGGAGTTGCTGAACCTTTGGGGTGAGACTCGCTGTGGAAACCTTGAACACAAAAGCAATATGTTTGGAAAAGTTATAAGCTACTGAAAAAAATGAGGTTTGGATGGAAATTGTACCTCACTGTTGCTCAGAACTAATTGTCCCTACTTTTAAAATAATAGTAACACTTAGTCCTTATATAATGTTTTTCATCAGTAGATCTCAAAGCACTTAATATTTAATGTATTATCCTCATAACACCACTGTGAAGTAGGGAAGTGCTTTTATCTCCATTTTTACAGATGGAGAACTGAGGCACAAAGAGGCAAAGTGACTTGCCCAAGGTCATGCAGGATAGCTGTGGCAGAGCAGAGAATTGAACGCTGTCTCTCAAGTCCTAGGCGAGTGCCCTAACCACTGTATCCTTCTTATCTAATAATAAGAATCCAGTACAGATATATTATGTCTCTTCCTAACAGAGGCTGAAATAGTTTTTAGGTTCTTACTCATTTTTTACAGTTTACAAGAGTAAAAAAAAGTGTTTACAATATCTTGTCACTTTAAATGAGTAAACTGAAACTGGCCACGGGGTGGTGCCAAACCCTCATCAGTAAAAATGGGTATAAATGATACACAGTGGTATGAGAACAGATTTGTTTCTAGGCATCTAGATTTAATTAAGCTTTTCACTTTCCTTGAAAATAGCAGCTGAAACCCAGAAAGACTGAAGAAATGCTGGAGTGCCATACTTGTTAGAAAAATCATTGACACTGTGGTTCCCTGGTCAGTCACCTATTCTCATCTGTTCTCATTTCCCACAATGGGGAAATTTGGAAACCACAAGGTTTTCTTCTCTCCTGATCCATCCCTGGATTTCTCTCTACCATTTGAAAACAAAATTGCATTAACAATATAAGTGTTTCTGAGAAAAAGGAGGATAAAATGACATTCCTGATACCTGTGAGTACAAACAGTGGTGAGGATCAAGGAATAGTTTCTTTGCACTCTTGTTTGGATAGGGCCTTCTTGTCAACCTAACTGTCATGGTTGAAGCTTGCAGCTCCACCTGTGGCACTTTGAAAGATCTGACATTTTTGGAAGCAATCTTGAGAGTCTGAGAAATCCTGCAAAATCCCAAGTTTTGGCCAAAAATTTGATGTTGGACAGATATGTCTGTCCTGCTAGATATAGTAGCTCTAAAGATCAGTGACTGAAATCTTTTAACATCACCTTTTTCTAGTTTCAGGAATCAAGACAAAGAACAAATGATAGGTGCTCCTTGTGTTGAGGTAGGAAACCATGACTTTCAAGTTGCAAGGCAAAAGAAATCACCTAAAGCCAAATTTTTCTAATGTATGTGCCTAAATTCATATTTAAACGCCTAAATAGAAACACCCTGATTTTTAGAGGAGCTGAACACTTTAATCCCTCAGTAACTTCTCTTACACCTTAGATCCCCCCTGGCCACTGCAAAACTACCACATTCAAGCTTACTTGTGAAAAAAATTGCTGTGGCTCAACAGTATTGCATGATTATTTTTCCCCATGTATGAACAGAATAATACATGTTAGGAAAACTGGGTATTAAGGTTTGTAGATTTGCCAACCATTGGTGTTAACATCAAGCAAGAAAAAAAGTGCATCACCACCATATTTCACAAATGTCCTTACTCTGTGGTGTTTAAAACTTATTATGGTCATATTGCTCCTTATTTCTATTGTGGTAGTGCCCAAGCACGACAGCAAGGGTCAGGGGCACAAGGTGCTGTACAAACATGTTGCAGAACATGATCCCTACCACAAAGAGTTTACATTCTAAGGCCTTGATCCTGCACCAGTGAAATCACTGGAAGTTTGGCCATTGGCTTTAGTGGCAGCAGGGGCAGCCCTTATTGTAAGATAATAGAAAGTGAATTTGGGAGGCTGAGAGTAATAGTGACAATCATGTCGTGATGTATGCCAATTATGTCACAACTGGATTATTCTGAAAAATGAAACGATCAGCAATCTCCACTGGCCCTCTCCTTAATCATTATCAGTTGATGACTCCCAGTAAACATAACAGTAGAACGAGGTCTTGAGAAGGTATAAATGAACGGAAGAGCATAAAGTATCTTAATGGTCTAATTCAGGGAGGGGTGTTCCATGCATAAGAACCTGCCATGCTATAGCAAACCAAAGGTCCATCTAATCCACCATCATGATTCCAATGATTGTCAAAGGAGTTTTGTCATGGGCATCAGTGGAGCCAGGAGCTCACCCAGGATGTTCTAGAGGAAAGCAACAGTGCACCTGGCCAACTGTGAAATGCTGCATCTTGAGGGAAAGACTACTTACCCCTTTCATTCTTACTCAGATATTTCATGTCTTCTTATTTTTACTTGCTCCTTTAATAGATCTTGTGTACATATGGTCTTTACTCAAAAGCTAAAAATTGCTATTGTGCAATCTTTAAAGCAGCCCAAGATGTATATTATTATATGTATGTTATTAATTTCACACTTGGGAAATTTTGTATATTATTATATATGATTAATATCCACTGATTAAAATAAATAGCTTCATCTTTACTTAGTAGAAAACTATCATTTAAAAATGGTATCAAAGTCTGAATGCTATTCATCCATGTAAAATTTGCATAAAATGTTACATTCTGCTTTCAAACCAGCAACTCCCAGCCAGCATATATGAAAAAAAAAATATGCTAAATTGCCACCAATAGAGACAAATTTACATTTTTGGACAGGGCTTCTGCTTTTATTTTTCTCGCTGACAACACACTTTGAAAGGCTTTCTACATAATATAAACATTGATATTATTTCCATTGTATTATCTCATCCTAGAGATGGGAAACTGAAAGGGAGTTTTCAGAAGCTGGGATAATAAGCTGATATGAGGAAGAATAACTCTAAAATCGTTCCAGATCTCTGGATGGTTCATGGCAGGTTTCTGAAAAATAGTTTGGAAAGAGTTTTGTCAATTTATCATACTGTTTTTGGAGAAAGGATTGGGAGAACAAGAAAAGAATGGTACTCTCATTTCTATGTTGAAATAGAATACTGGGGTAAAGGTGACCCTCCTACCCTACTGTTAACTGGGTTCTCAGTGTAATGTATACATAGTTACTTCCAATATATATGTTTTAAATGGATTTTAAGTCTTTATGTAAAGTGCTAATTAGTAATGATAACTATCAAAGATAAAACGTTTAAAATTGTAGTGTTTTGTCTCTTCTGTAGCAATGAAGTAATTGTCTACTAATTAGCTAGTATCTGTTTATCAGAATAACTTTTTATTTAACATTTCTTTCTGAAGACTGATTTTTTTTTTTTTTTGAGATGGGTCAAGGAAGAAGAGTTTGTATCCGGGTTAGGTTTAGGGGCTGGCTGAAATGTGGTCCTTTGACATTGATTGAGGAAGAATTGTTCAAATCTGGAGTGGGGCTAGGCTAGGGTTTATGTTAGAATATGGCCCTTAGTGATTATATTGCGTGCAATGGCATACTTTTTTGGGGAGATTATGAAAATACTGCAGTTGGGCGCCATGGAGTAGCTTGTGTGCATACACTTTTCTGATTGCTAGATCCATTCCTAGATTAGGTACATTGAAACATTATGCATAAACAGATTTGTTTTTTATTGGCCTTTGTGGGCATACCCAATTCAAGACATGGACCAGAACAACCCCCTTTATAGCCCATTTTGAAAAAACAAGTATTTCCCCTTGTACCATTAGTTCCTGAAGTGTGCAGAGATGACACAGACACAGCAATGAGAATTCTGTCCCCAACTTCCTAATGTAGGCATTTTAGTAGGCTCTTAATTTAGTATGTAGGTGCACCGATGCTGATTTTATATATTAAGCGGTGGTTTAGGGACCTCAATGCAGCATTTGTGTGTCCTGTTCAAGCACCTCTGTGTGAAAACTGAGTGCATGTGAAGTTCGAATTGTTTCTTTTCCTTCGTCTTGTTATGATGGGTGAAATAGCTCACGGGCCATTTAAATCTGGATACTTTTCCTATTTATGATTATCAGTTCTTGGAGATCACTGTGCCTCACAAGTATGAGCTCTACTTGTCACTGTAAATTGGCTCTGAGATCATCTTTACAATGTCACCAACCCCCTCTTGGAAAAGGAAAAAGAAAATGGTTATTAGGTACTTTGTGTCTCTTAGTGCAGCATTGTTTCCTTTGCTACATTCTTCCATGTTTTGTAGTATTTGGCATTCTTTACATAGTTACAACCAAAGTTGTGCTGTTCACACAGAATAATAATGATACTAATATCCCACAGGACGTTACTTATAGTAATGATAGTGACAATAAACACAATCAAGCAAAAACCCCAACTGTATAAGTTATGGAAATTGTTCTTCTGATTACCTTTTCAGAGAGCTGTGCCTGTGGGCAAGTGTCTAGAAAAGTGCCGCAGTAATGAGAATAATCAAATGGTCCTTAAATAGATGCACAACATTAACTATTTGCTAAATAAATCAGGACAGAGTATTCATACACAAATACAGATGGGCTATGGCTGTGGGAGGGATGCTAGCTTGCTCTAGTTTTCCATAAGCTTTCCCAGGCTGGGAATGGCAACCAATAGTGGGACACATATGATGCCTACCTTTTCTTTGTACTGCTAGCCTTACTACCCACCTTGTAGTAGTAAGTAGGTGACATCTTTAGCTAATCAAATCACCTGGAATCTTGAACTATTTTAAGTGTTTTGATTGCTGGTACTGAAACATGAAGTTCTCTGGTTTCAGAGTAGCAGCCGTGTTAGTCTGTATTCGCAAAAAGAAAAGGAGTACTTGTGGCACCTTAGAGACTAACAAATTTATTAGAGCATAAGCTTTCGTGAGCTACAGCTCACTTCATCGGATGCATTTGGTGGAAAAAACAGAGGGGAGATTTATATACACACACACACACACACACACACACACACAGAGAACATGAAACAATGGGTTTATCGTACACACTGTAAGGAGAGTGATCACTTAAGATAAGCCATCACCAGCAGCAGGGGGGGAAAGGAGGAAAACCTTTCATGGTGACAAGCAAGGTAGGCTAATTCCAGCAGTTAACAAGAATATTAGAGGAACAGTGGGGGGTGGGGTGGGAGGGGGAGAAATAACATGGGGAAATAGTTTTACTTTCTGTAATGACTCATCCATTCCCAGTCTCTATTCAAGCCTAAGTTAATTGTATCCAGTTTGCAAATTAATTCCAATTCAGCAGTCTCTTGTTGGAGTCTGTTTTTGAAGCTTTTTTGTTGAAGGATAGCCACTCTTAGGTCTGTGATCGAGTGACCAGAGAGATTGAAGTGTTCTCCAACTGGTTTTTGAATGTTATAATTCTTGACGTCTGATTTGTGTCCATTCATTCTTTTACATAGAGACTGTCCAGTTTGGCCAATGTACATGGTAGAGGGGCATTGCTGGCACATGATGGCATATATCACATTGGTAGATGCGCAGGTGAACGAGCCTCTGATAGTGTGGCTGATGTGATTAGGCCCTATGATGGTATCCCCTGAATAGATACGTGGACAGAGTTGGCAACGGGCTTTGTTGCAAGGATAGGTTCCTGGGTTAGTGGTTCTGTTGTGTGGTGTGTGGTTGCTGGTGAGTATTTACTTCAGATTGGGGGGCTGTCTGTAAGCAAGGACTGGCCTGTCTCCCAAGATCTGTGAGAGTGATGGGTCGTCCTTCAGGATAGATTGTAGATCCTTGATGATGCGTTGGAGAGGTTTTAGTTGGGGGCTGAAGGTGATGACTAGTGGCGTTCTGTTATTTTCTTTGTTGGGCCTGTCCTGTAGTAGGTGACTTCTGGGTACTCTTCTGGCTCTGTCAATCTGTTTCTTCACTTCAGCAGCTGGGTATTGTAGTTGTAGGAATGCATGATAGAGATCTTGTAGGTGTTTGTCTCTGTCTGAGGGGTTGGAGCAAATGCGGTTATATCGTAGAGCTTGGCTGTAGACAATGGATCGTGTGGTATGATCTGGATGAAAGCTAGAGGCATGTAGGGAAGTATAGCGGTCAGTAGGTTTCCGATATAAGATGGTGTTTATGTGACCATTGCTTATTAGCACTGTAGTGTCCAGGAAGTGGATCTCTTGTGTGGACTGGTCCAGGCTGAGGTTGATGGTGGGATGGAAATTGTTGAAATCATGGTGGAATTCCTCAAGGGCTTCTTTTCCATGGGTCCAGATGATGAAGATGTCACCAATGTAGCACAAGTAGAGTAGGGGCATTAGGGGACGAGAGCTGAGGAAGCGTTGTTCTAAGTCAGCCATAAAAATGTTGGCATACTGTGGGGCCACGTGGGTACCCATCGCAGTGCCGCTGATTTGAAAGTATACATTGTCCCCAAATGTGAAATAGTTATGGGTGAGGACAAAGTCAAAGTTCAGCCACCAGGTTAGCCGTGACATTATCGGGGATACTGTTCCTGACGGCTTGTAGTCCATCTTTGTGTGGAATGTCGGTGTAGAGGGCTTCTACATCCATAGTGGCTAGGATGGTGTTTTTAGGAAGATCACCAATGGACTATAGTTTCCTCAGGAAGTCAGTGGTGTCTCGAAGATAGCTGGGAGTGCTGGTAACATAGGGCCTGAGGAGGGAGTCTACATAGCCAGACAATCCTGCTGTCAGGATTGCCAATTCCTGAGATGATGGGGCGTCCAGGATTTCCAGGTTTATGGATCTTGGGTAGCAGATAGAATACCCCAGGTCGGGGTTCTAGGGGTGTGTCTGTGCGGATTTGTTCTTGTGCTTTTTCAGGGAGTTTCTTGAGCAAATGCTGTAGTTTCTTTTGGTAACTCTCAGTGGGATCAGAGGGTAATGGCTTGTAGAGAGTGGTGTCAGAGAGCTGCCTAGTAGCCTCTTGTTCATACTCCGACCTATTCATGATGACGACAGCACCTCCTTTGTCAGCCTTTTTGATTATGATGTCAGAGTTGTTTTTGAGGTGTGGATGGCACTGTGTTCTGCATGGCTGAGGTTATGGGGCAAGCGATGCTGCTTTTCCACAATTTCAGCTCGTGCACGTTGGCAGAAGCACTCTATGTAGAAGTCCAGGCTGCTGTTTCGACCTTCAGGAGGAGTCCACCCAGAATCCTTCTTTTTGTAGTGTTGGTAGGAAGGTCTCTGTGGGTTAATATGTTGGTCAGAGGTGTGTTGGAAATATTCCTTGAGTCGGAGACGTTGAAAATAGGATTCTAGGTCACCAGAGAACTGTATCATGTTCGTGGGGGTGGAGGGGCAAAAGGAGAGGCCCCAAGATAGGACAGATTCTTCTGCTGGGCTAAGTATAGTTGGATAGATTAACAATATTGCTGGGTGGGTTACGGGAACCACTGTTGTGGCCCCTTGTGGCATGTAGCAGTTTAGATAGCTTAGTGTCCTTTTTCTTTTGTAGAGAAGCAAAGTGTGTGTTGTAAATGGCTTGTCTAGTTTTTGTAAAGTCCAGCCACGAGGAAGTTTGTGTGGAAGGTTGGTTCTTTATGAGAGTATCCAGTTTTGAGAGGTCATTCTCAATCTTTCCCTGTTTGCTGTAGAGGATGTTGATCAGGTGGTTCCGCAGTTTCTTTGAGAGTGTGTGGCACAAGCTGTCAGCATAGTCTGTGTGGTACCCTGCTGCTGGTGATGGCTTATCTTAAGTGATCACTCTCCTTACAGTGTGTATGATAAACCCATTGTTTCATGTTCTCTGTGTGTGTGTATATAAATCTCCCCTCTGTTTTTTCCACCAAATGCATCCAATGAAGTGAGCTGTAGCTCACGAAAGCTTATGCTCTAATAAATTTGTTAGTCTCTAAGGTGCCACAAGTACTCCTTTTCTTTTTATGAAGTTCTCTGTTTATCTTCAGAACAGGTACTGCATGGGCAGGGGCAATGCAAGATGCCAAACATCATCTTACCCATATATGATTGTAATTATACAAAGACATCTCAGTCCACAATGAAAACATCAGTTGCTATCTCAGGGCCTGATGCAAACCCCACTGAAGTCAATGGAAGATTTTCCATTATCTTCCGTAGGCTTAGGCACAGAACACAAATAGAAAATCATCTCTGCCTCAGCCCTTTGCTCCGATTCCCCCCACTGTGTCTCACTTCCATAAACTATTTTTTTTTCTGGGCTAGCCAAGATGCATGCCTGACTGATGCGAGTAACTTTAACTCACGTGGGATATAAAAGCACTCATTTCATTTTCAATCATTTAAGGCATTTTTGAACAGGAAAAAATTCCATATATTCGGGCTGAAGCAAATAATTTATAACCTAGTGAAAATACTCTAGATTCATTGAATTATACAAAATGAAATGTTAATCAGAGCACTCTGATGTGTGTAAAAGCAACTTCTTGCTGATGACAATGAACACCTGCCTTTTTGGCTCAGTCATCTGGGGTTCTGTGTATGGGTCATTATCGACCCTCATTCTGAGGCTGCAGGCAGCAGTGTTCTATGCTGGAGCTAGGAACCCAGCACATACCCATGAAGAAAGTTGGTCTTATGGTTAGGTTAAGGCACTGGACTGTGGCCCAGATGATCTAGATTAAATTTCCAGATCTGCCACAGACTTCATGTGTGATCTTGGGCAAGTATTGCCTCTTAATCTCTCTGTACTTCAGTCCCCCATCTGTACATTGCGGATATTTCCTTTCACTCTTTTTGGCTGACTGATCTATGTAGATGGCAAACTCTTTGGAGCAGGGGTCATCCTTTACTATGTCTTTGTAGAGTGCCTAGCCTAGATCAGCTCCAGAGTCAAATATTATATTTATGAAAGATCAAAGGGCCATGATCAGTGGTTTGAGGTGGATTCTCAGCCTTGTTCCATTTCTTGTGCACTTCTCAGTGAGCACAAAGGGCATGAAAACCATCTGCAATTCCGCTGCTGAGGATTCTCCAGCAGACATGGCTGTGACATCACTGGCTCCTATACCTCCCTCCCTACAGCCCCTGGTACAGGAAGCATGTTGGCAGGTTATGGCAGGAGCAGATTGTGCTCTGGCTGTCCCCAGCTGACATATGGCTTCCAGGGAATGGTTGCCAGATGGGACAGATTAGAGCAGGTTCGGGCAAACCTGGAGCAGAGAACTGTAACAGGTTATTGGTTTTTCCTTTTTACCTCTGCTGGGCTGCCCTTGGAGGCTGTATGAGGAATGGGAGCCATCCTTTGCTAGGAACTTCCCTTGGCTCAGGAGCCAATCAAGCTCCTATCCTGCCCGCCCTGGGGTTTCCTTAGCCCAGCAGGGAAATAGGGAATGGAGCATCCAGAGCTACTCTCTCCTGCTTTCCACACACTGTGGCTAAGCAGCTGTGGCAGGGTGGGGCAGGTGAAGAGCACTCCCAGCTCCCATCAGAGCTGCTTCAGGACTGCAGGGGAACTATGGGACACAGTTGGAAAGGCATCTTCCTGCTCCTGCAGGGGACACATTTTCAATTCATAATGAGATACACATTTTCTTTTTAACACAAGGGCATTTTAGGGGTATCTGCAGGTTGGATACCAGTGAATCAGCACAATGGGGCCAGATCTTGATTGGGGCCTTTAGATGTTAATACAATGCAAATAAATAACAATGTTATACATCTGTTTGAGATTTTGGCTTCTCTAAGAGGGTGGGAAATTTTTTTTAGCATGAGATAGAATTACCTTTCTCAGATCAAGCACATGTTTGTTTGATCTAGGGAAGGATTATGGAGAGGTAAAATGTATAATATATGACTTCTATAACACTGACTGGCTTTTCTCTAGAGTTGAAACCAGATATACACCTATGTCTCCAATTTGACAGTGCATGCAGTGTCCATTAGAGAGTGTGAAAAAAGGAAGTCTTATGGCATATGAGCCCGACACTTCAATACATTTAAAGACATCTGTTATTTTTGCACAGATGTGATTTGGTCTTTGTCCTACTTTTTCTTAGGAATATATGTACTGCCTCTATTTGCAAGCTTTGTTTTCTGGCCATGCAATGACAATTTCCTGTCCAAGGGAATCATTGCAAAAATGTTGCACCTGCTTCACTGCTATGTGTGGAGATGAAGGAAGGAGGAGACACACATCAGGGCCCTAATTAAGCCCTGGGTGATCGCTACTTCCCAACACCCAAAACAGGTGTAATGAGGTTGAATGGTGCCCATACAAGAGAAATTAAAACGACTAATTATTCTTCAAAAAAATGTTTTGTATTGATTTTCAGCTATAAAGGCAACATAGACAAAATAAGAAAAGAAAGATTAAAGACCAGCACCGAATAAGGATTAATATAAATGGCAAATTATAGTGAAGACAAGCACAAGTACATGTAAAGTTATCACACACCAGTCACTTACCACCGGTTTTACACTACAGTATCGATACAACTAAAGTCAAATCAGCTCGAGCAACCAGACTTCTTTACTCCATAATCTTACCCTACATTTGTCCAAAAATGTTACCCTTCAGTTGGTCATTTTTCCACACTGGCCAGGTACAGACAGTCAAGAAGTGCACATCCCTTTGTTTCAGGGGGTGTGGATCAAGTATCTCTTATGACCAAGAACACACACTGGTTCTGTGCCTTCGTAATTTTTTTCTGCTCTGTCAGCCATATTTTAAAACAGACCTACCAATGAGGGTGGACCACATTGTTAATGCGGTTAGTGTGGTCACCCTAATCGTATAATTGATGCATACTTATCTCCTTGTAGCCAATTGTCAGTTAATTGTATAATTTAGGCCCATTTATCTCCTGGAGCCAATTGGGTCTTAAATGTTGTTAATGCGGGTTTGATAAGTACATAGGAGTCAGCACAAAATGTTATCTGGTTGCAGCGCATCCTGACCACAAGTTTAAACTTAATTTTGCAAGGCTTGCTTTTTGAAGCATCTGGAAGTTAGAGGCCTAACATTGCTAATACCTTTGTTCATTGCAAGCTTGACATTACTTTTATCACATTTCCCCCCCCGCCCCCCAAGGCCTAAACTTCTGGCTTAGCAAAAACAACATTTATTTGTGTATATCCCGTTATAACAGGGAGCAAATATCAAATGCAAGCAAACATTAAGGCTCCAGCAATAACTATGGTAAAACAGATTAACACTCCCAGAAGAATGTGTGGGCCTGGGAATGTTAGGTCCGGGACCTTGACTGAGGATAACAGCACTTTATATCCAAGCATAACAATTCTTTTCCAATCTGTTGTTGTAGTTTGACCCTTGTGGTTCTGCAGATAGCAACCTACTTTTATTAGGGCAATTAGAGTAACCATTTGTATTATAATTAGTAACTGCTAGCTTCTCTGTTCCATGGATTGCATTGCCCTGTAAGACACCAGTAGTTGACGTAGATCCAGTTGTTTTTATGCATGTTATTTTTCAGAAAACTTACTGAACGGACAGTAACCAATTTCTCAAATATTGCTGTGTCAGGATTAGTATTGGTACCCAGACACTGAACAAAATTGATAGGGAAGACACTGAATATGTTTTTGTTTTTTTTGCCTTAGTTAGGATGCAGTGTTAGTAACCCAAATTATGACTTGTACTAACAGGGAATTTGTTTACCCAATTTGTAGTTGCTGTGTAACTTAATTTCTTTACTAATTTGTTTTTTTCCCTGCCTTCATGTTGTTTGTTGCCATTCATTTGTTGTAAACAGTTTAGCAAGGTTATGCACATTGTAGATGTGATACAGCAATAATACAGTAGCACAGCAATAATACAGTTTACAGAGTAACCAAGTTGCCTGGTTCAGCTAGTGGTTTTTAGCTGATTGTTATTTGACCAGTCTCTTATTTATAAAGAACTTCATTTTTCTTTTCTTGATGTTTGGGGGTTTTTTTTCCCACTGTATACTGATATTATTTGTTGTTTTTGTGGTGTGATATCTTTTGGTGTCTTTAGTCTGTGGGATGCAACTTAAACAGCTAGTTAGTTAACATAATAAAGGTGGGATTTTTTTTGTTGTTTTTTACATTTCTTTTGGCTTTAATAACTCAAATTTAATACACAGATTAATTTAGTGTGTTTACAATGTAATAGGGAGCAAGTTTTTTATAACACAAGCTATACTTTTTGCAATTTGTTGTATAGGCATTCATTTCCATTTGAGATGCATTACTAATATTTTATACTAAATGTAATGCTTAACAGCTAAAATAAATGCTCATCATCTTCCATGAGAAGGTGTATTGCTTTCCTTGCTGAACACTTTGTTTCAGCAAAACAGTTAGTAACATAATTTTAACAAGCTTTTTAGCGTTAATTTGCTTGTGATACCAACTTCACTCTTGTTAACTGTTTAGAAGCACAAACTTTAATAACCATTGCTTCCCATTAACATAACATAACAAAAGAAAAGCGTATAAAATTAAACCAAATAAATTAAACCAAAATAAATTTTAAAGACAGGTCAATGCAAATACTTTGAGGGTATTAAACTTTCATGATGCTTTGCTATGTTTGGGAGCCAAAGGTGGAAACCTGTTGAAAATGTGGAAACTTGTTGAAATTATTTGGTTAGCTTTATGCATAAATTGTTGTTTTTAAACATTTTTGCTATCACATTCTTATAGCTATATTCAAAAGTGAAAATAAGTTTATAAAAAGCCCACACAAGAAATTGATATTTTGTTATTATCTTTACCTTAATGTTGAGATTTCCCCTTACATATTTCTTTGAATAACAAATACAAAAAAAATTAACAAAACAAAACTGTGATAGATAAAAGAGAATTCTTCTGTTTGTAGAGTAGCAGCCGTGTTAGTCTGTATTCGCAAAAAGAAAAGGAGTACTTGTGGCACCTTAGAGTAACATTTGTTAGTCTCTAAGGTGCCACAAGTACTCCTTTTCTTCTGTTTGTAGTTGCATTATTTGTTGAGGCAGAAATGTATGTACATATATTTGTAACTGAAACCTTTTTGAACTCTGCACAAAAATTGGTGCTAATAATACTATGATTATACCCCAACCATGATCTTAAAATAGTGTGGTACCACATATACATATATTTTAAAAGTGAATAAAATTGACTTTTGTTACAACAACAAAAATAATAAAAAATAGTCATGTGACACACACAACATACATGACTTACAGGACAACTTACAATTAAAAACAAATGGCACCAGAATTCTATTTATAACTATACAAAATAAAGCAAACAAAAATACAAAATAAACAAAAAAGAGTTAAACATTTAAATAAGCAAGTTATTACCTTTTTATTTAAAACTTTTAATAAAAATTGATAAAATTCATATAATTACTTGCAAAATTTGTTGTATTGATTTAGTAACTTAAGGCATTTTCCATTACTTCATATTTAACATTATTTTAAAACTTTGCTATGTGGAAATCAGAAAAGTGTGCATTTTTGCTGCTTGGCAAGCATATTGTGACAAAGCTCAGTCCTTGCCTCCATGGTTCCCATGGTTCCTGGCAGATTTCACTAGCCGCGGAGGCTCACCATGACCCTCCACATAACCCTTCTTTCTCTAGAGACAAGGGTCACAGTCTACTGAGCCATTTTCATCATAAGCCAGCAAGGGAGGTGAGAAGAAGTTACCCTTCCTTGCATAGTCTCTGTTGCCTCCTAGCCTCAGTAATTAATCAGGGGGCAAAGGTGGGGGGGAGCCAAGGCCCACCCTCTACTCCAGGCTCCAGCCCAGGGACCCTAATAGTATCAGCTATGGTAGCTGACCTTTTAGAAACATGACATGTACAATTCTCTGGGCTACTTCCCCCACAGCAGCCTCACTTCCTCAAGCTCCATTTCACCCTTACCTCAGGGCCTCCTTCCTTGTGCCTGATAGGGCGTGTACTACTCACCCTCTCCAACAGCACAACTTCCTCCCACAGCTCCTGACATGTACACCCACCTGACTGGCTGGGAGGCTTTTAACTAGTTTCAGCCAGCCCCTGATTGGCTTCAGGTGTCCTAATCAACCTAGCCTTCTCCCTGCCTTCTGGAAAGTTCTTAATTGGCCCCAGGTGTCTTAATTGACCTAGAGCAGCTTCCATTTCACTTAACCTGGTACCAGGGAACCCAGCCACTGCTGTTGTAGACACCACCACCACCTGAGAGGGGTCCTTTCTGCCTGCCTGGACCACCACCACCACCTGGAGTTCGTGGAGCAGCTGCTGCTGCGCATTCTGCAGCCTGGAGCTGCTGAAGCCCGAGAAGAGAAGAAGAGGACGATCTACCAGTGGGGGAGCACCTAGAGACTTTGCAGACAAAGGGGGCCTTAAGACTGAGTAACTTTCAAACTGTGCTTTTGTAGTGGGGGTCTTGACCGTGTTTTCAGGGACACAGGGGGTGTGGCGTGGAGCTGCCCCACGATCCATCTGTGTGTCCCCCCCCAACCCCCACCACTATTACCACCACTGCTGCCCCCTCCACCACCCCCACTGGCTGTATACCATCTGCCTCAGCTCCTGCCTCTGGACTCAGCTGCTTGCTTGGCTTGCCATGCCCTATTTCCACCCTTTGGGCCAGAAGCAGCAGCCAGCCAAAAAAAAAAAGACTTGTGCAAGTGCACATGGGCACATGTGCCCCCCCTGGACTGCCTAACCCCCAGCTTTGCCCTTTACTACCTGCCCCATTTGCCACTTGCTTTGCCTCCTCTTTTGCTCCAGCCCCCCTTACTAGCTTCAGTTTGTTTGCCTGCCCTGCCCATTTCCCTCTGCAGCCTTTGTTTGTTTGCCCCGCCCCAGCCTCCGAAGCTAGCCCCTTGGTTTCCCTGTTCTACCCCCAGACCACTTAGCCCCTCGCTCCGTGTGCCCATGCCCCCTCCCATGCATTGTGCAATTCCCCATTATAGTTGCAACCCTCTTCACTGCACCCGCAATGTTGTTATTTCCCCCCCTCCCCTAGTGCACGAAGAGGAGCCGGAATTTCCACCTTGTGTCGGTGACTGACCCCTAACCCCTGATTACCCCCCGTCCAGCCCACCCCTTTTGGCGCCCTCCTCCCCTGCCTGCAGCCTAGCGAGGAGGAGTGGTCGACCTGCTTCCCCTCTCCCCTTCTCCTTTTGGTGTCCCCCCTTCCCTCCTTGCTCATGATGGCGAGGGATGAGACGGGTGAGACCCCTCCAGCAGCCCGAGCTCCCCCTCCCCCGCCTACTCCTCCGTCACCCCCCCAAGCTTCTACCTCTGCTGCCGAACCATCTGCCACCGCCCCCGCTGGGGCACCAGCAGCGACAGGCACCGGGGTGACCTCCACTGCTGCCACGTCTCTCACCCCCGCAGATTCGGGGGAGTCCCCCCAGCCGGCGGGAAGGGCCAGGGGAAGAAGAAGGGGAAGGGCCCTGCTAAAAAGACCAGGCCCTCCATGGCAAGGGCTGCCCCCAATGCCCCGGCCCCATCTCCAGTTGGGGCACCCCTCCCCGCTGTTCCCTCCACCAGCTCTGCAGGTGTCCTCCCCCGGCCCCCAGAGCATACGCCCAGGTGGCGGCAGCCCCCCCCGCCTGCCGCTATGTCATTTCTCCAGCCCACCGCCTCCGCTACCATCTATAGCGGCCGGGGCCCCTTTCCCACCATGACCAGGAAGCATGGCGTTCGTTGCCTCCTGGTGCCTGCCTCGCCCCACGTGGAGACCTATGTGCGGGCGTTGGCGAGGGTGGTGGGGCCCACGGCCATTGTGGGGGCCTCCAAAATGTATGGCAAGGTTGTCTTCTTCTTAACATTGGAGGCCGCCGCCCAGGAGCTGGTGGAGAAGGGCCTGGCGGTAGGGGGTGTTTTTGTCCCCCTAGAGCCGCTAGAGGACCTGGGCATCCACCTGGTCCTGACCTCTATCCCTCCCTTTCTCCCTAATGCCGCCCTGTTACCCGCCCTCTCTACCCTGGGGAAGACCATGTCTGTCATCAGCCCTCTCCCGCTGGGCTGCAAAGACCCCGCCCTCCGTCACGTCCTCTCGTTCTCCCGGCAAGTGCATCTTCAACTGCCGCCGGCGGCGCATGACGGAGAGGCACTGGAGGGGTCCTTCCTAGTCCCCTACCAGGGGGCCCGTTACCGGGTGCATTACTCCACGGGGGAGGCCCGGTGCTACCTCTGCCGGGTGATGGGGCACGTCCGGAGGGACTGCCCCCTGGCCCGGGAAGGAGGGGCATCCGGGACCCCCGAGCCCCGGCAGGGCACCGGCCCCATCATCGCCGACACCCCTGCCTGCCCGGCGCCCGAAACCACCCCTCCTCCTTCCCACTCCACCATTAGTCCTGCTCGGGCCCAAGGGGCACCTCCCCAACTATGCCCAGACGAATGGGAGAACCCCGCCCCCGCTGTTTGCAATCTGGCGGGGCCTGTGGAGGAGGGTGCGGCAGGGACACCGCCAAGCATGGGAGAGGGCCCGCCCCAACGGGAATCTTCCCTCCCTTGTGCTGCCCCACCTTTACCCCCTCGAGTCCCTGAGCCATCGCCTCTGCCCCCTGACACAACCCCTGCTAGCCAGCCCCCGGATGATGCCATGGAGGGCTGGGCCCTAGTCCAGGGGAAGCGGGGCAAGCGGAAGGCTCGAGCTCCGCTCCTCCCATCTGACGCGGAGGCCCCCCGGAAGACCAGGAAGGGGGGCACTGATGTTGAGCCTTCCGCTCTACCCACGGGTGTGTTCCATCCACCAGAGCCGGCTGGGGAAGACGTGGCAGCACTGAAAGACAGTATCTCCCATCCCCGGGAGTCCCTCCCCTCCAAGACCCCCGAGGCACCATTTGAAACCCCAGTGTGCCCCGAAGTAACCATCGCGTCAGGTGCCGGCGGGGAGAATCCCAGGGTAACGGAATACAACTTCCCGTCTATATATGAGGAGATCGAGGCCCTGGGTCTGACCCCGGTCACCCAGGGGGAGGACAATCCTATGCCAGTGGGCCTCGATCTAGGCGACTTCACTCCAGCCCCCCTTTCCCCATGTTCCCTCCCCCTAACCGTTGCTTCTGCTCCCACCTCCGAAGAGCCCCTGGACTCCTCCATCAACCCGGCTGCAGGGGGCACCCCGCTGAGAGCCGCCGAGCCAGTTGAGGTGACGGCCAATGCCACGCGGCTGGAACCTGAGCCACCGGGGCATCCCTCGCTGGTGAGGAGCATTCGACCTCCTTTCCGGAAGAGGACCCTACAGAAGAAAGTCCACCTCCTGATGCCGTGGCTGCCAAATCCACCAGAGAGCTTGCGCCCGGCATCAGTGAGAGCCCTCTCCCAACCCAGACTCTCACCTCTACCCCTGCCGCTGCCCTTATCCCGCCCACCTCCCGAGATATTATTGCCACCCCTGGGACTGTCTCCTTCCCCTTTCCAATAGATGACTCTCAGGGAATGGCCTTTGTGTTTACCCGTCCCGACCCACCAGGGACTGCTATCCTCCCTCTGTCGCCCCCTATCGCCCCAGCATTCAGGTCAACCCATCAGGAGCCCCGTCGGGGGTCCGCACCCTGTCTGCCCATCTCGCTGGGCCAGGGGGCTGTACCAAGGGCCCCGTCGGGGAGTAACCAGACCATAACCCCAGCCCCCCATGCACTGCGAGAGGAGTTGCGGGAGTTCCTAGAAGACGTCCGTGGCTCCCGCAACAAAGTCCAGCTTGCCCTCCAGCGATGGGGGGACTTTAATAAAATCCTCCGGGCCGCAAGGGCCCACATGGGGGAGGGGAAAAGGACCGGGAGGCAGGGCGCCGCGGCCTACCAGTGGGTCCGCCACTTCCCGTGACTCCTTACTCACCTACGGGGTGGGTCACGGACTGCTGCGCGGCCCGCCGGGAGCCATGAGCATCCCTGCCGGCGAGGATCCCCCCCAGCCCTCCTCATGGCACCCTTTACCATCGCAACATTGAACACCCGTGGCTGTAGGATGGGTCTCCGCAGGTCCCAGGTGCTCTCCTTCCTTCGAGAGGGGAGGTACTCTGTGGTTTTCCTGCAGGAGACCCATATGGATTCGACCGCCGAAGACAGCTTGCGGCTGGATTGGGGGGACAGGGTCTACTTTAGCCACCTCACAGTTCGTACAGCTGGAGTGGCGACCCTGTTCTCCCCCGACCTACGGCCCGAGGTGCTGGGGGTCGCCGAGGCTGTGCCGGGTCGCCTGCTGAACCTCCGGGCCCGCATGGAGGGGCTCGTAGTCAACCTCGTCAACATCTATGCCCCAGCAGCAAGCCCGGAGCGGCTGCAATTCTGTCAGCGGGCATCCGCCTTCCTTGGCACCTTGGATCCTCAGGAGTGCCTAGTCCTGGGAGGGGACTTTAACATCACCCTCGAGGAGCGGGACCGCTAGGGGACCAAGCAGAGGCCGGCCGCCGTCACCGTCCTCCAGGAGATAGTTGAACACCACTCCCTGGTGGACGTCTGGCGCGACCACCACCCGGATGACACTTCCACGTTCACCTTTGTCCGGGTGGAGGCCCATTGGTCGCACCACTCCCGGTTGGACCGCATTTATTTATCACACTTTCATCTTTCACGAGCCCACTCCTCCAGCATCCAGCCGGCCCCATTTTCTGACCATCATATAGCCACCATGACAGTCTCCCTCTGCGCGGAGAGGCAGGGGCCAGCCTATTGGCATTTTAACAACAGCTTGCTGGAAGATGCGGGCTTCGTGGTGTCCTTCCGGGAGTTCTGGCTGGCCTGGCGAGGGCAACGGCGTGCCTTAACCTCGGCGCGGCGGTGGTGGGACTTAGGGAAGGTGCGCACCCGGCTCTTCTGCCGTGACTACACCCGGGGCGCCAGCCGACGGAGGGATGCGGCAATAGAGCAGTTGGAACGGGAGGTCTTAGAGCTGGAGAGGCATCTGGCCGCCAGCCCCGAGGATCCACCCCTCTGCGGAGCGTGCCGGGAGAAGCGGGAGGAGCTTCGGACCCTCGAGGACCATCGGGCCCGGGGTGCCTTTGTTCGATCCCGCATCCGTCTCCTTCGGGAGATGGATTGCGGCTCCCGCTTCTTCTACGCCCTGGAAAAAAAGAGGGGGGCTAAGAAACATATCATCTGCCTACTGGCAGAAGATGGCACCCCCCTCACGGATCCGGTGGAGATGTGCGAGAGGGCGAGAGCCTTCTAAGCAAGCCTATTCTCCCCGGATCCAACCGATCCTAACGCTTGCAGAGTGCTTTGGGAAGAGCTTCCGACAGTCAGCGTGGGCGACCGAGACCGGTTAGAGCTGCCTCTCACTCTGGCCGAGTTCTCGGAAGCCCTCCGTCGCATGCCCACCAATAAATCTCTGGACGGGCTGACCGTGGAATTCTACCGCGTGTTCTGGGATGTCCTGGGCCGAGACCTAGTCACCGTCTGGGCCGAGTCTTTGCAGAGCGGGGTCCTCCCTCTTTCGTGCAGGCGAGCCGTGCTCGCCTTATTGCCAAAGAAGGGGGACCTCCGCGATTTACGAAATTGGCGTCCCGTCTCGCTCTTCAGCACGGACTACAAAATCGTGGCAAAAGCCATCTCCCTGCGGCTAGGGTCTGTGCTGGCGGACGTGGTCCACCCAGACTAGACCTACACCATCCCAGGCCGCAGCATCTTCGACAACCTATATCTGGTCCGGGACCTATTGGAACTTGGGTGTAGGGATGGTCTGTCGTTCGCCCTCCTGTCCCTAGATCAGGAGAAGGCGTTCGACAGGATGGATCACGGGTATCTCCTGAGCACTCTGCAGGCGTTTGGATTCGGACCCAGGTTTATGAATTTTCTCCGGGTGCTGTACGCTTCCGCAGAGTGTCTGGTAAGGCTCAACTGGACCCTGACCGAACCAGTCAGCTTCGGGCGAGGAGTACGGCAGGGGTGCCCTCTCAGGCCAGCTGTACGCTATGGCGATCGAGCCCTTCCTCTGTCTCCTCCGAAGGAGGTTGACAGGGTTGGTGCTGCGGGAGCCGGAGCTGCGGCTGGTCCTGTCGGCGTACGCTGATGACGTGCTCCTCGTGGTCCAGGACCCGGGCGACTTGGTGCGGGTGGAGGCTTGCCAGACCATCTGTTCAGCAGGCTCCTCTGCGCGGGTCAACTGGGTCAAGAGCTCTGGCTTGGTGGTAGGGGACTGGCCACAGGCGAGCTCCCTCCCACCCGCGCTTCAGGCCATCCGGTGGAGCACGGGTCCGCTGCTCTATCTGGGCGTTTACCTTTCTGCCACGCATCCCTCTCCGCCGGAGAACTGGCAGAATTTAGAGGGCGGGGTGATAGAGCGGCTCCGGAAATAGACAGGACTACTCCTTCGAGGGAGAGCGCTAGTGCTTAATCAACTAGTCCTACCATGCTCTGTTACCGGCTCAACACCCTGGTCCCGGCCCCAGTTTTCCTGGCCAACCTCCGGACATCGATTCTGGAGTTCTTTTGGTCAGGACTGCACTGGGTCCCTGCAGGGGTTCTCCATCTACCTCTGGAGGAGGGAGGGCAGGGCCTAAAATGTCTGCTTACTCAGGTCCATGTCTTCCGCCTCCAGACCCTGCAGAGGCTCCTTTATGGTGCAGGTAGTCCAGAGTGGAGCATACTGGCGCACGCCTTCCTGCGCCGCTTCCGAGGGCTCCGATACGACCGGCAGCTCCTTTATCTCCATCCGAGAGATCTTCCACGAGACCTCTCCGGGCTGCCGGTCTTCTACCAGGACCTCCTCCCCACCTGGAAACTCTTTACAACGACCAGGTCCGTGGCAGCCACCGAGGGGGCAGATCTCCTCGCGGAGCCCCTGCTATACAACCCGCAGCTCCGTCTGCAGGTGGCGGAGTCCCGCTCGGTGCGACAGAGTTTGGTCCTGGCAGAGGTCACAAGAGTCAGAGACCTCCTGGACTATGACCGGGGAGACTGGCTGGATCCCCTGACGCTCGCTCAGCGCATGGGGCTTTCCAGACCTTGTACTCCCCGGCGCATACTTCAGGAGGTGAAGGCCGCTTTGCTGCCCGCTTCTCGGGTTTATCTCGACCGGGTCCTGCACGAGGGCACGCCCTGCCCACCCTTTACCCCAGGCCCGCCGGACATTTTAATTGGACCCCTGCCCCGTGGACCCAACCGATCCCTTCACTAGAAGCCGGCTGCACGAGATGCAGCCAGTCTGCTTTCAAACCGCACCAAGAAAACATCTCTACATGCTCATGCTCCACACCCTTCACGCCCGCACCCTTGCGTCCCGCCCCGATACAAAATGGCGGGACCTCCTGCCACCTTGGAGGGTGAAGAGCCCCGGTCGGCCAGCCTATATTCCATCTTAGTTCCAAAGCCCGCCGGGGATGTCAGTTGGCGGCTCCTTCACGGAGCCGTGAGCACGGGCATGTACTTGGTGCGGTTCACCACAATCCCAGACACCTGCCCCTTTTGCGGCGTGAGGGATACCCTGGCACATGTCTACCTGGAGTGTGCCAGGCTGCAGCCCCTATTCCGGCTCCTCACCAATATCTTATTACGTTTTTGGTTGCACTTCTCCCCTCACCTTCTCATTTATGCACTCCCTATCCGTGGCCCCACAAAGTCACGGGATCTCCTGGTCAACCTCCTCCTGGCCCTAACTAAAATGGCCATCTACAAAACCTGAGTGAGGAGGTTGGCCGATGGAGTCTTCTGTGAGTGTGGGGCCTATTTCCGATCCTCGGTCCGTTCACGTATCTGGGCAGAGTTCCTCTGGGCGGCGTCCTCTGACTCCCTTGACGCCTTTGAGGAGCAGTGGGCGCTGTCCGGGATTCTCTGCTCAGTGTCCCCGTCCGGTTCCCTTCGTTTGACCCTTTGACCGCACTCCTATCCCTGTTATTTTATTAGTTGTCCCCTGGAATTTTTTGGGCATCTAGGTCCTGTGGATCCCCCTTTTAGGCTGGGGGGGATCCTTTAGCAGTGGACGGGCTTCGCCCGCCCACTTCCCGGATCCCAATAAGACCACCTGAGAGGCGTCCTTTCTGCCTGCCTGGACCACCACCACCTGGAGTTCCTGGAGCAGCTGCTGCTGCGAATTCTGCTGCCTGGAGCTGCTGAAGCCCGAGAAGAGAAGAAGAGGACCATCTACCAGTGCGGGAGCACCTAGAGACTTTGCAGACCACCGTGGAGGGGTCCTTAAGACTGAGTAACTTTCAAACTGTGCTTTTGTAGTGGGGGTCTTGACCGTGTTTTCAGGGACACGGGGTGTGGTGTGGAGCTGCCCCACGATCCATCTGTGTGTCCCCCCCAACCTCCACCACTACTACCACCACCGCTGCCCCCTCCACCACCCCCACTGGCTGTATGCAATCTGCCTCAGCTCCTGCCTCCGGACTCAGCTGCTTGCTTGGCTTGCCACGCCCTGATTCCAGCCCTTGGCTCAGAAGCAGCAACCAGCCTAAACAGACATTGTACAAGTGCACGGGGGTGCACATGCCCCCCGCAGACTGCCCACTCCACAGCTTTGCCCTTGCAACCTGCCCCATTTGCCCTTTGCAGCTTTTGCCTCCCCATGCCCCAGCCTGCCCTTACTCGCTTCAGTTTGTTTGCCTGCCCCACCCATTTCCCTCTACAGCCTTTGTTTGTTTGCCCTGCCCCAGCTTCTGAAGCTATCCCCTTGGTTTCCCTGCCCTAACTCCAGCCCGCTTAGCCACTTGCTCCATGCACCCATACCCCCTCCCATGCGCTTGTGCAACTCCCCATTTTAGTTTCAACCCTCTTCACTGCACCCCCAATGTTGTTGTATCCCCCCCTCCCCTAGTGCAGCTAGAGGAGCCGGATTTCCACCCCACGTCATTGACTGACCCCTAACCCTTGATTGCCCCCATGTCCAGCCCACCCCTTTTGGCGCCGTCCTCCCCTGCCTGCAGCCTAGCGGGGAGGAGTGGTCGATTTGCTTCCCCTTTCCCCTCCTTCTTCTGGTATTTCCCCTTCCCTCCCTGCTCACGATGGCAGGGGACGAGACGAGTGGAGTCCCTCCAGCAGCCTGAGCTGCCCCCACGCCTGCCCCTCCGTCACCCCCCCAAGCCTCTACCTCCGCTGCTGAACCATCTGCCATCGCCCCCACTAGGGCACCAGCAGCACAGGTGCCGGGGTGACCTCCACTGCTGCCACGTCTCTCCCCCCCACAGATTCGGGGGGAGCCCCCCAGCCGGTGGGAAAGGCCAGGGTAAAAGAAGGGGAAGGGCCCCACTAAAAAGACCCTCCATGGCAGGGGCTGCCCCCACTGCCGCAGCCCTGCTGCCGACCACGGCGTCCCTCCCTGCTGTTTGCCTGCTGCTATGTCATCTCTCCTGCCCTCCGCCTCAGCTACCATCTATAGCAGCCGGGGCCCCTTTCCCACCATGACCAGGAAGCACGGTGTCCGTTGCCTCCTGGTACCTGCCTCGCTCCACCTGGAGACCTATGTGCGGGCGTTGGCGAGGGTGGTCGGGCCCACGGCCATTGTGGCGGCCTCCAAAATGTATGGCAAGGTTGTCTTCTTCTTAGCATCGGAGGCCACCACCCAGGAGGCGGTGGAGAAGGGCCTGGCAGGAGGGGGCGTGTTCGTCCCCTTGGAGCCGCTAGAGGACCTGGGGGTCCGCCTGGTCCTGACCTCCGTCCCTCCCTTTCTTCCCAATGCCACCCTATTACCCGCCCTCTCTACCCTGGGGAAGACCATGTCTGTCATCAGCCCTCTCCCGTTGGGCTGCAAAGACCCCACCCTCCGTCACATCCTCTCCTTCCGCTGGCAAGTGCAGCTACAACTGCCACCGGCGGCGCGTGACGGAGAGGTACTGGAGGGGTCCTTCCTAGTTCCCTACCAGGGGGCCTATTACCAGGTGCATTATTCCATGGGGGAGGCCCGGTGCTACTTCTGCCGGGCGATGGGGCACGTCTGGAGGGACTGCCCCTTGGCCCGGCAAGGAGGGGCATCCGGGACCCCTGAGCCCTGGCAGGGCACTGGCCCCATCATCACCGGAGCCCCTGCCTGCCCAGCGCCCGAAACCACCCCTCCTCCTTTCCAGTCCACCATTGCTCCTGCTCGGGGCCAAGGGGCACCTCCCCAACTATGCCCAGACGAGCAGGAGAGCCCCGCACCTGCTGCTTGCAATCTGGTGGGGCCTGTGGAGGAGGGTGTGGCAGGGACACTGCCGGGGAAGGGAGAGGGCCAGCCCCAAGGGGCATCTTCCCTCCCTTGTGCTGCCCCACCGTTATCCCCTCGAGTCCCTGAGCCATCGCCTCTGCCCCCTGACACAACCCCTGCTAGCCAGCCCCCCAGATGATGCCATGGAGGGCTGGGCCCTAGTCCAGGGGAAGCGGGGCAAGTGGAAGGCTCGAGCTCCGCTCCTCCCATCTGATGCGGAGGCCCCCCGGAAGACCAGGAAGGGGGGCACCGATGCCGAGTCTTCCGCTCTACCCACGGGTGTGTTCCATCCACCAGAGCCGGCTGGGGAAGACGTGGCAGCACTGGAAGGTAGTAACTCCCCTCCACGGGAGTCCCTCCCCTCTGAGGCCCCCGAGGGAGCCCCCCCTGCCCTGGTGCCATCTGAATCCTCAGCGTCCCCCAAGGCGACTGGCGCATCAGGTGCTGGCGGGGAAAATCCCGGGGTGGCAGAAAATGATTTCCCGTCCATATATTAGGAGATCGAGGACCTGGGTCTGACCCCGGTCACCCAAAGGGAGGACAACCCTATGCCAGCGGGCCTCGATCTGGGTGACTTCACTCCAGCCCTCTTCTCCCCATGCTCCCTCCCCCTAACTGTTGCTTCCACTCCCACCTCTGAGGAGCCCCTGGACTCCTCCATCATCCCAGCTGCAGATGGCACCCCGCTGAGAGCCGCCGAGCCTGTTGAGGCAATGGCCCGTGCCATGCAGCCAGGACCTGAGCCACCAGGGCACCCCTCGTTGGTGAGGAGCATTCGACCTCCTTCCCGGGAGGGGGCCCTACAGAAGATAGTCCACCTCCTGATGCCATGGGTGCCAAATCCACCATAGAGCCTGCGCCCGGCATCACTGAGAGCCCTCTCCCCGCCCAGAATCTCGCCTCTAACCCTCCCCCTGCCCTTGTCCCTATCCCATTCACCTCCCGAGATGTTATTGCCACCCCTGGGGCTGTCTCTTTCCCTTTTTCAATAGATGACCCCCAGAGAGCGGCCTTTGTGTTTACCCGTCCCGACCGACGAGGGACTGCTATCTTCCCTCCGCCACCCCCTATCGCCCCAGCGTTCAAGGCGGGCCTCGTGGCACCAACCCATCAGGAGCCCCATCAGGGGTCCGCACCCTGTCTGCCCGTCTTGGTGGGCCACAGGGCTGTACCAAGGGCCCTGTCGGGGAGTAATCAGGAGTCTGTAACCCCACCTCCCTATGCGCTGCGAGAGGAGTTGCGGGAGTTTTTAGAAGATGTCCGTGACTCCCACAACAAAGTACAGCTTGCTCTCCAGCGATGGGGGGACTTTAATCAAATCCTCTGGGCCGCAAGGGCCCACATGGGGAGGGTAAAAGAACCGGGAGGCAGGGCACCGCGGCCTACCAGTGGGTCCGCCTCTTCCGTGACTCCTTACTCACCTACGGGGTAGGTCATGGACTGCTGCGCGGCCCGTCGGGAGTCGTGAGCGTCTCTGCCGGCGAGGATCCCCCCCAGCCCTCCTCACCTCTTACCTCTTACCATCGCAACATTGAACACTCGCAGCTGTAGGATGGGTCTCCATAGGTCCCAGGTGCTCTCCTTCCTTCGGGAGGGGGGGTACTCTGCGATTTTCCTGAAGGAGACCCATACGGATCCGACCGCCGAAGACAGCTGGCGGCTGGATTGGGGGGACAATACTTTCGCCACCTCACAGTTCGTACAGCTGGAGTGGCGACCCTGTTCTCCCCTGACCTACGGCCCGAGGTGCTGGGGGTCGCCGAGGCTGTGCCGGGTCGCCTGCTGCACCTCCGGGTCTGCATGGAGGGGCTCGTAGTCAACCTCGTTAACATCTATGCCCCAGCAGCGAACCCGGAGCGGCTGCAATTCTATCAGCAGGCATCCGCCTTCCTCGGCACCTTGGATCCTCATGAGTGCCTGGTCCTGGGAGGGGACTTTAACATCACCCTCGAGGAGCGGGACCACTCAGGGACCGAGCAGAGCCCGGCTGCCGCCACCATCCTCCAGGGGATAGTCGAACACCACTCCCTGGTGGACGTCTGGCGCGACCACCACCCGGATGACACTTCCACGTTCACCTTTGTTCGGGTGGAGGCCCATCGATCAAGCCACTCCTGGTTGGACTGCATTTATTTATCAGGCTTCCATCTTTCACGAGCCCACTCTGCCAGCATCCGGCCGGCCCCATTTTCTGATCATCATTTACCCACCATGACAGCCTCCCTCTGCGTGGAGAGGCCGGGGCCGGCCTATTGTCATTTCAACAAGAGCTTGCTGGAGGATGCGGGCTTTGTGGCATCCTTCTGGGAGTTCTGGCTGGCCTGGCGAGGGCAGCGGCATGCCTTTCCCTCCACACGACGGTGGTGGGACCTAGGCAAGGTGCACGCCAGGCTCTTCTGCCATGACTACACCTGGGGCGCCAGCCGACGGAGGGATGCGGTGATAGAGCAGTTGGAACAGGAGGTCTTAGAGCTGGAGAGGCGTCTGGCCGCCAGCCCCGAGGATCCGCACCTCTGTGGAGTGTGCCGGGAGAAGCGGGAGGAGCTCCGGGCCCTCAAGGACCATCGGGCCCGGGGTGCCTTTGTTCGATCCCACATCCATCTCCTTTGGGAGATAGATCATGGCTCCCGCTTCTTCTACGCCCTGGAGAAAGATAGGGGGGCCAAGAAATATGTCATCTGCCTTCTGGCAGAAGATGGCACCCCCCTCACGGATCCGGTGGAAATGTGCGGGAGGGCGAGAGCCTTCTACGCAAGCCTTTTCTTCCCAGATCCGATCTATCCTAACGCTTGCAGAGTGCTCTGGGAGGAGCTCCCTATGGTCAGCGTGGGTGACCGAGACCGGCTGGAGCTGCCTCTCACTCTGGCTGAGTTCTCGGAAGCCCTCCATCGCATGCCCACCAATACATCTCCGGGCATGGACGAGTTGACCGTGGAGTTCTACTGCATGTTCTGGGACGTCCTTGGCCCAGACCTAGTCACCCCCTGGGCCAAGTCTTTGCAGAGTGAGGTCCTCCCTCTTTCGTGCAGGCGAGCCGTGCTTGCCTTATTGCCGAAGAAGAGGGACCTCCGCGATTTACGAAATTGACATCCCGTCTCGCTCCTCAGCACGGACTACAAAGTCGTGGCAAAAGCCCCGGGTTTCCTGGCCAATCTCCGGACATTGATTCTGGAGTTCTTTTGGTCAGGATTGCACTGGGTCCCTGCAGGGGTTCTCCATCTACCCCTGGAGGAGGGAGGGCAGGGCCTGAAATGTTTGCTTACTCAGGTCCATGTCTTCCGCCTCCAGACCCTGCAGAGGCTCCTTTATGCTGCAGGTAGTCCAGAGTGGAGCATACTGGCGCATGCCTTCATGCGCCGCTTCCGAGGGCTCCGATACGACCGGCAGCTCCTTTATCTTCATCCGGGAGGTCTTCCGCGAGACCTCTCCGGGCTGCTGGTCTTCTATCAAGACCTCTTCTGGACCTGGAAACTCTTTTCAATGACCAGGTCCGTGGTGGCCACCGAGGGGGCAGATCTCCTCACGGAGCCCCTGCTACACAACCCACAGCTCCGTGTGCAGGTGGCGGAGTCCCGCGCAGTGCGCCAGAGGTTGATCCTGGCAGAAGTCACAAGAGTCGGAGACCTCCTGGACTATGACCGGGGAGACTGGCTGGATCCCCTGATGCTCGCTCAGCGCATTGGGCTCTCCAGACCTTGTACTCCCCGGCGCATACTTCAGGAGGTGAAGGCCGCTTTGCTGCCCGCTTCTCGGGTTTATCTCGACCGGGTTCTGCACGAGGGCACGCCCCGCCCACCCTCTACCCCAGGCCCGCCGGACCTTTTAATTGGACCCCTGCCCCGTGGACCCAACTGACCCCTTCACCCCTTCACTGTAAGCCGGCTGCACAAGATGCAGCCGGTCTGCTTTCAAACCGCGCCAAGAAAACATCTATACATGCTCGTGCTCCACACCCTTCCCGCCCTCACCCTCGTGTCCTGTCCCGATACAAAATGGCGGGACCTCCTGCCACCTTTGGAGGGTGAGGACCTCTGGTGGGCCAGCCTATATTCCACCTTAGTCCCGAGGCCCGCCGGCGATGTCAGTTGGCGGCTCCTTCACCGAGCCGTGAGCATGGGTGTGTACTTGGCACGGCTCACCTCAATCCGACACCTGCCCCTTTTGCAGAGTGAGGGAAACCCTGGCACACATATACCTGGAGTGTGCTAGGCTTCAGCCCCTATTCTGGCTCCTCACCAATATTTTATTACACTTTTGGTTGCACTTTTCCCCTCACCTTCTTATTTATGCACTCCATGGCTCCACAAAGTCACGGGATCTCCTGGTCATCCTCATCCTGGCCTAGCTAAAATGGCCATCTATAAAACCAGAGTGATGAGGTTGGCTGATGGAGTCTCCTGTGAGTGTGGGGCCTATTTCCGATCCTCGGTCCGTTCACATATCCGGGCAGAGTTCCTCTGGGCAGTGTCCTCTGACTCCCTTGATGCCTTTGAGGAGCAGTGGGCGCTGTCCGGGGTTCTCTGCTCGGTGTCCCCGTCCAGTTCCCTTCGTTTGACCCTTTGACCACACTCCTTTCCCTGTTATTTCATTAGTTGTCCCCCAGAATTATTTGGAATCTAGGTCCTGTGGATCCCCCTTCTAGGCTGGGGGGGGATCTTTTAGCAGTGGACGGGCTTCGCCCGCCCACTTGCCGGATCCCAAAAGGACTACTCTTCCATAGCCATCTGGCCTTGCCCCATCACAATATCTTTAAGAAAGTTAGGAATAATTCCAGCTGTTGCATTCCTGAAGGGTTAAAATAATTAATTTACTTGATTTATGTAAAGTTTTTACCTTGTTTTCTCTTTGTTTGTTGTTTTGTTCTGTTTTCAATTGCTTTATCCTTTGGAGGTTTCTGTAAAAACTATAACTTTTCACTTTTGAAACAAAGAGAGAGAGCTAAAGTGAGGAGAGGCTGTGGAAATGTGGGGGTGAAGAGCAACCTAGGAAGGTAGTGAGACCCGAGCCAAGAGAGATTAACTCTATCGAAGTGTATGAAAGTACAGGCAGCAGCAGCGAGTTTAGCAAACTGAGAAACATATAAAAGACAAAACTTAACCAGTATGTAAAAAGAAGGTTATATTTTTAGATATGAGCACGGAATATGGTTCCATAGGTCAAAGCAGTTGGGAACTGCGTCTCTGGTTTTTATCTGTCTTTGAGAGGAATGTGGGGGTAGTTACCTGCTCTTGTAAAACCTGAATTTGTTCCCCCAGTATCTTTTGCTTTTATGTGCATGCCAAATGGATGGTGAGAGTGCTCCTTTTTGCTGTAGTTAACAGTTTTGGGGCAACTCCATGTCTTAATGCATCAATTTTAGGTATTAACCTGCTTAATTTTGGTTTTTTACTTTGAAATTCTTTTTTATTCACTCCCCTGCGATCGAGTCTCAGCTCCTGTCTCCTAATGTGCTCTGTGAACTGTTCCATTTTTTCCTTCATTTGATTTACCAATTCAGTGAAAGTATTGTGTACTACTTTTTTTATTTGTGCACTTATTTGTCCCGTTCTGACAGGCACCAGTCTAGGTCTCAGTTTATGTTTAACCAGAACCTGGCTTTTATTATAAGGTGGTGGTTGCAATGCAGTAGACCCAGTTTCATCTTTTAATTTTGCTAGGGCCACCTTTTTCCATTTCTGTCCCCATTCTTCAGGCACAGGGTAGCTACCTGAAGCCTGCTGTTCACCAAAAATATTTATAACAGGGGACAGCACATGTATTTTTTGTAGGTTCCTTGCAGCTGTTTCCAATGTTTTATTCTGTTCCTGTGCTGGCTGTCTTTGGGCTGCTTGCTACCCTGCAAGAGGGGCGGGAGCATTCCAGGGCTGTGTAGCTTCTTTTGATTTTTTTAACTCCTTGCTTGTTACTGTAACTCGCCCTGCCAATTTTGTGGCATGTTGTCTTAACCATTTAGCAGCCATGGTTATAGTTTGCAATATTTTACAGTTTAAGGCTACAGTCTCTGTCCCCGCCTTACAAATTTCATTCCATGTTTCTTCCCCATTATATTTTTTTAAACTCTGTGGGGATTTGCAGGGAGGGGTTAAGGGGGTTCCCTAGCTCATGGTTTTCTGTCATGTTAGATCACAATTCCTACAGCGGACACCTTGCTTACTCACCAGATCAGCGGTCAGGGTGACCAATATTGTCAGATGCCACCCATGTGGTGCTCTGCTCTATCCAATGTTGATAACAGTTGGCTGCGTGCATGTGTTCCTTCTGTGTGCTTCCCTGCCTCTGCTCAGCTAGCTGACTCAGCAGACACCGAGAGAACCCCCAAAGACCACAGACTCCGATAAGATATGAAGGCACCTGGCCAGGTTTATTGTCAAACAAAATACAGTCTCTAGCTCCCTGGATCAGATGTCTACAGTTCTGCTGTTACCTATGTGGTTACACTGGCACATGTAACCACGTGTCTGGAAACATTAACTGCAGAGTCTCTGCGTGCCTTCAGTTTGCCATCTATTTTAGCTGTAGATATGCCTCTGTGTCTTGCACAGCTCTTTGGCTGTCAGGCTGAGTTTTAAGACTCAGACAGAGTCCCTGATTGAAACAGAAAAATTATGCCTGAGAGTCTTTCAGAACTAAGTTCCAAGGCTGATTTTTAAGAATCAGACTCTGTCCCTTAATATACCATACCATATATATACAAATATACCATGCTGCAGAGTCTTTAGAGGCTTATGGGTTTCAGGGCAGACAGGTTAAAGTGTCTGACTGCATCCCCTTATCCCTGTTTTTATCCGGAAACCCTGCTGACTACGCCATGCAGAGATGAAGGGAGAAGGAAACACACATCAGGGCCCTAATTAAGCCTTGGGTGATTGCTACTTCCCACCACCCAACACAGATGTAATGAGGTTGAGTGGTGCCCGTACAAGAGAGATTAAAACTATTAATTATTCCTCAGAAAAGGGTTTTTATTGATTTTCGGCTATAAAGGCAACACAGACAAAATAAGAAAAGAAAGATTAAAGACCAGCACTGAATAAAGATTAATATAAATGGCAAGTTATACTGAAGACAAGCACAAGTACATGTAAAGCTATCACACCCCAGTCACTTATCACTGGTTTTACACTACAGTATTGATACAACTAAAATCAAATCAGCTCGAGCAACCAGACTTCTTTACTTCATAATCTTACCCTACATTTGTCCAAAAATATGTTACCCTTCAGTTGGTCATTTTTCCACACTGGCCAGGTACAGACAGTCGAGAAGTGCACATCCCTTCGGTTCAGGGGTGTGGATCAGATATCTCTTATGACCAACAACACACACTGGTTCTGTGTCTTCGTAATTTTTTTCTGCTCTGTCAGCTGTGTTTTAAAACAGACCGACCAATGAGGGTGGACCACATTGTTAATGCGGTTAGTGTGGTCACCCTAATCGTATAATTGATGCATACTTATCTCCTTGTAGCCAATTGTCAGTTAATTGTATAATTTAGGCCCATTTATCTCCTGGGGTCTTAAATTGGGTCTTAAATGTGGTTAATGCAGGTTTGATAAGTACATAGGAGTCAGCACAAAATGTTATCTGGTTGCAGCGCATCCTGACCACAAGTTTACACTTAATTTTGCAAGGCTTGCTTTTTGAAGCATCTGGAAGTTAGAGGCCTAACATTGCTAATACCTTTGTTCATTGCAAGCTTGACCTGACTTTAATCACACTATATTACTCCAGTTTTATGTTGCGTAACTGCATGGAAGTAAATGGATTTAAACTGTTGTAAAACTGGAGTATCTTTGAGGTGAATCAGAACCATAGTGAGGAAATGCACAGAATTGTTTCTACAGAGCCATAATAAGAACAAGTGTTGTAATACTAGCAAACCAAGAGTGCTGTACACTCTTTTTAGAAGACTGCGCACTTTATAAGTAGGTCAGTCAATGCCACACTGCTCTTGCCCATATAAACAACTTTATTTCTCAAAGAATGGATTTATTTTTGGTACTTGTGAAACAGCTTAACTGCACTTCAGCTCTAAGTAAATCATTTCAGAGGGCTGATTCATGGCTTAATTACTCCAATTTTACTCTGCTGTAACTCCACTGAAATCAGTGATGCTACACCAGCCTAAAACTGGAATAATGCAGTGTTTTGCCTATAAAAAGTTCTGATTTAAGGGATGTGCCCCAGTATGTATTTTTTGTATCAACAGGGTTACCATATGTCCGTATTTTTCCGACTTAAAAATTCCTCCCGGACTGCGATTTAAGAACCAAAAAGCCTGACCTGTCTGGGAAAATATGGATGTATGTTAACCCTGCCTAAAGTTCTTTTTTAAAAAGATGGGCCTAAACTAGAGATGAACTCCGTTTCACATGTGTGGGTCCCTGCCACTCCCTGGGGGTGTGCTAGGGTGACCAGATGTCCCGATTTTATAGGGACAGTCCCGATTTTGGGTTTTTTTTTCTTATATAGGCTCCTATTAACCCTCACCCCCTGTCCTGATTTTTCACACTTGCTGTCTGGTCACCCTAGGGTGTGCACATATATGGGTCCCAGCTGCTCCCTGCCCCCCTCATTGAAACAGGTGTGCAGGGTTACTGCCCTGGGAACTGCAAGGCACCAGTGGACATGGGGCCAGCTGCAGATAGGAGCATGGGGCAGGACTAGCTGGAGGCAGGAGGTGCAGGGCTGGCTACGGGCAGGGCAGGGGGTGCGGAGCTGGCTGGAGACAGGAGAGTGCGGGGTTGGCTGGAGGCAAGGGGGTGTGGGGCTGGCTGGAGACAGGGGCAGGTTGAGGGCAGGGCAGGGGGTGTGTGTGGCAGAGGTTGGCTGGATACAGGGCAGGGGGTGAGGCAGGGGCTGGCAGCAGGCAGGGGGTGCAGGGCTGGCTGCAGGCTGGGCAGGGGGTACGTGCAGGAGGGGCAGGTTGCGGGCAGAGCAGGGGATGTGTGGGCAGGGGTTGGCTGGATACAGGACAGGGGGTGTGGCAGGGGCTGGCTGCGGGCAGGGAAGGGGATGCGGGGGTGGCTGGAGACAGGGCTGGCTGCAGGCAGGGGGTGTGGCAGGGGCTGATGCGGGCAGGGCAGGGCAGTGGGCGGCTGGAGATGGGCTGGTGTGGGCAGGGCAGGGGGTGGCTGGAGACAGGGGTGGCTGGAGACAGGGCAGGGGGTGCATGCGGCCGGGGCTGGTGCGAACAGTGGGTGCCGGGGGTACGGTAGGGGCTGGCTGCAAGCAGGGCAGGGGGTGGCTGAAGACGGGGGCTGGCTGCGGGCAGGGGGTGCGTGGGTGGCTGGAGGCAGGGCAGGAGGTGAGGCAGGGGCTGGCTGCAGGCAGGGGGCGGGGGTGGCTGGAGGCAGGGTTGGGGTGGCTGAAGATGGGGGCTGGCTGCAGGCAGGGGGTGTGGGGGTGGCTGGAAGCAGGGCAGGGGGTGTCTGGAGGCAGGGGCTGGCTGCGGGCAGGATGGTGGGTGCTCACAGGGAGAGCAGCAGGACGCAGGCCAGGCCCAGCAGAGCAGCCGGGGACCCACCAGACAGCATCGGGAGCCCCAGGGCCAGGGGTCGGGAGAGCAGCAGCAACAGGGCTTGTGCCCAGGGTCAGGCAGCAGCCCACATGGGTCCCGCAGCACAGCGTCCCCGGCGGCTGGAGGAGGAATTACATCACTTCCCGGCAGGAGCCCATCAAAGCCTCAGCGCCCCTTGCAGGGAAGCAGGTTAACAACTGGTTCTAAAACTGGTTCAAAATTTAACAACCAGTTCATGCGAATGGGTGAGAACCAGCTCCAGCTCAGCACTGCCTGCATGGGTTGTTGTTGGCGACTGAATCTGACACCTAGCTACTTGAGGGTGATAAAGAGCCACTCTGTGCTAGTGCGGCTTACTTTAGGTTAACTTTGACTCACCTCTGAATTTGACCTGTTGTTTTCAGTATGCTTGGTAAATCTCTCTCTCTATAATCACACACACATTAGGCCAACATCAGCCATGGTGCAATGCCATTGACTTCAGTAGATTTGTTAGCATCTACATCAGGGTTGAATTTGGCCTTTGTTGTACGTGGTAAACATCCACTGTATTTTAGGAAGCTACTGCTCAGAAAAATTTCAAAAGACTCCAGCAAATCACTTAAGCATAATCTCCACTGCCTGAACCAGGCTTGCTATCATTAATCAAACTTTATTTTTTCTGGTCTTCTCCCACCTCACCCTCTGAGGCGGTTTCCAGGATTTTCCCTGTAATCCATATCCATATCTAAGGCTACAGTTTCTTGGTTTCTCCAGTTAAAGATGCCACTTTGCTATCCTCAGGAATCTCTTCTGAACCTAGCAAACTATTTTAAAAACTAATGTTCAAAAGGCATTTATTGGTTCAGATGAAGTGAGATGCTGGTGGGTGGTAAAAGGGATGAAGCAGAGTAAAGGATGTGGTGGCTGAGGAGGATGCAGATGAAACAGGCACAGTTGGAAGCTACTCAGGATGAGTTGGAATCTGCAGTGAAAGCAGGGGTGAAAGTAACTTAAAGGACTTACTGGTATGCTGGAACCCTGAGCAGGGGTGTGGCCTCAACCGGAAGGGGCGGGCCTTTAAAGATTTAAAGGCCACAAGGCTCCCGACTGCGGCTGGGAGCCCCGAGGCCTTTAAATCACCCCTGGAGCTCCCAGCTGCGGAGGCAGCTAGGAGCCCCATGGCTCAGGGGCGATTTAAAGGGCTCGGGCTCCAGCCACCACTACCGCAGCGGAGCTCCAGGCCCCTAAAATTTCTGCCAGAGCCTGGCTGCTGGAGCCCCAGGGTAGCAGCGGCAGGGCTTGGGAGGCATTTTAAAGGGCCCGGGGCTCCTGCCACTAAGGGAGCCCTGGCCCTTTAAAACACTGTCTGAGCCCCGGGGTAGTGGCAACAGGGATCGGGTGGCACTTTAAAGGTCCCGGGGCTCCTGCTGCTGCAGGGAGCCTGAGCCCTTTAAATCGCCAGCCTGGGGAAGCCGGTCTGGTCTGTCATGGTATACCGGCTCTTGCCAGTATACCATACCAGACCATACTGGCTTACTTTCCCCTCTGAGTGGAAGATGTGCAAGCTTCACAGCTATGTGAAATGGGCAAGACTCGTATCTTGAATCTGTGTCCAACCCTGATTTTTTACTCCGACTCAATGCATATTTTGCCTGGGTAAAGAATGCAGGATTTGGATCATTGTGGGTATGCTACATTTTCACATTGCTACAGTCTCATCCTCTCTGTTTCAAAATGTAGCTAATTGGTGGCATGCTGTTTCATGCAGTGCTTGACAGGTCCATGAACTTGCAAAGGTCTTGCATTAAAAATCTAGCCCTCAAGGATTCTCCCTGGTATGCTTAGAAACATTGGTCCTGCTCCTTCAGCTACTGATCGCTTGAGTGATCTCACTGATTCTAAAGACGGCACTAATGCGAATAACAGCTGCAGGAATGAACCATGTGTTTTTTATTGGTAACACATCTTGGAGCATAGACAGTTCCCAACTATGTGTTTTCAATTAAAAACAAAGTTTAAAATGTTTCTAATGGCCTCAGAAATACACTCCTTTTCAGAGGTTGAACCAAAGTGGTATCTCAAGATTTAGCTTGTTATAAGAGACACAGTACAGCATTGCAGTTGAAATACTCTATGCAGTGCAGTAGAAACACTACAATTGTTTGGAAAGAAACAGATTATCTTTCTGTTTATATGAGTTGATAGTTCATGTTCTTTTAATCATACTGTAATAATGAATAACCTTTTATATATGAATGACGTTTATTTTATCTGCAACATCAGCATTTTTAATCTTGCCAGGTGGAAATTAGATTCTCAGAGTGACTGAAAATTTAATGTCTTCACATCTAACAGTTATTAGCTTGCACTGGGTTTTAACCTGAGAAAGCAACCATAGCAAAGCAAATGTAATTTACAAAACAAACAAATGTAATTTATTAAACAGTACTATAATATTTAAAGTTCAAGAACTACTGGTCAAAGAAAACAATGACACCATTCAACTCCTGAGAGAATATCAGAAATAAAACAAATGTATTGTATCTTAAAATCATACTTTCAAACATACTATTAAACAAAACTAAAAGTAAAAGAAAAGTGAGGATTTACAAGGTTCCCTGCACAGATTTATATACATACACTTACAGATTAAATACATACACACACCATGTATGTACAATGTGGTATATATATTTATCATCCACCTATAACTGTCTCACCTGCTTTCTTTCCACTAGTCTATCTCCCTGTGACTTATTGTAACAGACGTACCCTCCAAACAGCTTCAAATAGCTGCAATAAAAAAAAACAGCACCTGCCATAGAAATATTACAACTTTCTCCCCAAAATGTGAGATTTTCTTCCTAATTTATCCCTACAAAAGAAGAGTCAGGCCTGGACCAGTCACAGCTTTAGCATACATAAATATGTCATAAATGAACTTTTAGACCCTGCAGGTCAAGAAATAGGAGCTATATACCATGGGAATGGAAGCCAGTACTGGGATCCAGCACTCACTTCTAGCCCTAGAACATCAGAGGAGAATAGACTTTAAAATGGTGATACATTTTTATGTAGAGAGAAATGCACTTTTATGGCATTTTTTACAGATTTTTTTAATGGCTTTCCCTGAGCTCTGTACAGCTGGACTGATGGTAAATAAGGCATCCAGCTTCACAACTAATGTAATAAGAAAAATGCCAATAAAATTCTGTTAAAGTTTCTAAAACATTCCTAATATAATTTTCTGCAACATACTTGTTATATGGAGAATCCATGCTGGTATGATGTGGATTTACCCTCATTTAGAAAGAGTTACATAACATAGTCATGGTTTTACCATTCAGTAATTCAACCAATCCCAAATTCAAGCTTTGATACATATGTATTCTGTATGTGTGTGTGTATTGTTGTACAAAATGTGCCATAGTGTATCTGAAAGATATATGTAACATTAAAAAGTAAATCTGTAAGTAGCTGCAATGGTTCAGCAGATCAAAATAGAAGTGCAGTCAGCAGGGGCTTTTCCTCAATGAATAATGTTGATATTATTGTCAAGCTTGCACTACTTTAAAATATCCCTGTAACTCACATCACACACAAACTGAATGTGACTTACTATGTGTTCTCCTGGGAAGTAATTAATGTTTGATGGCTTTCTCTGTGCTAACATGGACCTGAAGTCTATTCTGCCCTATCCCATCATTAGTCTGACAGATTAAGGGCTAGATTGTAAAAATGCAATATTTTTACCTTGGATAAGGGTCAGGGTACAGCTGCACTGGCCCAGACACAGATTAGTGATTTTAAGTCACACTTTTCTCCCTGGTTTCTCTTTCTTGTTCCAGGGGCAAGCATCTATGCCAGCCATTTACCAGGTGCAAATTACTTTTCTCTACAGGCTGACTCTCCCACGCTAGTTTCAGAGTAGCAGCCGTGTTAGTCTGTATCCGCAAAAAGAAAAGGAGTACTTGTGGCACCTTAGAGACTACCAAATTTATTTGAGCATACACTTTCATGAGCTACAGCTCACTTCATCAGATGCATTTGCCACTGAATGCATCCGATGAAGTGAGCTGTAGCTCATGAAAGCTTATGTTCAAATAAATTTGGTAGTCTCTAAGGTGCCACAAGTACTCCTTCTCTTCTCCCAGGCTGGTGCATTGCACAGTGTAGGCAAGGCTTTGCCCACTTCCTGCCCTGCACCTCACTCCTTGCTCACCTTTGTGGGAGGAGGAGTGGTCCCTTGGAGGCTGACCTCCCCCTGTGCTGTGATTTGGATGCAGACAGCTTGCACTGTGGTGTAATGGGGTGCCTAACATTCCTGTATCCCACTGTCAGGAACAAGTGGCAACCTTACCCTGAGACACTAATCCTCTTAAATTTTCTATGAGGAAGGGGCTCATCTGCATTCTTTGCAAACACCATGATTCACTCAATTTTCCACCTTCATTTTACACTCTCCCCCTCACAGGCCCTGCATTATGAAAGGTACATAAATCTCCCCAAAACTTCAGCTTCATTCCTCAATAGGGCGAATGTTCTCCAGCCCTTTCTGAGAAAGGAGAAATAAGAACACAAAGACAACATAAATCACACAGTTTAATGACTTGTTTTTTACAACACCACTATGAGAGATGAAATAAAGAAAAGAATCATGTTAACTTGAAGTAAGGCCTCAGCATATTCTGACACAGGATCGCACCATCCTCCAGCAGTTGTATTTATTATAGTAGAGAAAAAAGTAAAACACAAAAGAAGATAGTAACTGTCTTTATTACATATCCTATGTGGGATGCTTTCTTGTATTAAGACACTAACATGACTATTATTATAGGCAGTGCAGGTAAACAGGTATAAGTATGGTTGCCTGACATTCTGTTATAATACCTTATATCCAGTTACTTATAACTTTGTAAAACTTGAACTGTTTGAGCTGAGTTTTTCCTTGCTGTATGTCTGTCTCATTCTGAATATTCAGGAAAATTAAAGCCAGAACAGTTGATCTGTTTCTGAGAATGAAGCTAGGGAAAAGTATATTATTTGTAAATGCTTTAGCTCTTTTACTTGAAATGTTCTAGTGCCTCTATGCTTTACAGAAGGGATTCAGAATTGGGAAAGGGTGGGCTAAAGTGGTCTGTGTGGCTGGGATGTGTTTCTTGTCATAGTTGTGAAAATCCACCCAAATTTGGTCAAATTATGAGCCCATGTAAAATCATAGTTTACACATGCTCAGTAGATGCGTGTTAGAGTTTAACTGTGAAGAGTCCACCTGCAATGAGTATGCTTGACCCTCACATAGTAACTAGTGCTGACCAGACTGTACATGTGCCATCCCCACAGAACAACGGAGTATGCTCCAGGCCAGGGCATAAGGCCTCAGAAATATTTTACCTGTAATTTAGGGTTGTCAGGTATCCAGTTTTTGACCGGAACATCCGGCCAAAAAGGGACCCTGGTGGCTCCAGTCAGCACACTGAGGCATTTGAGATATCACGTTAGACTTTTGCCAATGGCAAACAAACAAGATATTGTCCACAAAAAATATTTTTGGGCATGAAAGCAAATGGTGAGAAATACACTTGAGAATGGCTACTGTATTCATCATCAACAGGGTCTGTGTACTGTTTTGTTTGCAAACTTTTTGCATATAAACCTTCAACATCCCGGTTTGCTGCAGATGGATTTAGTGACTGGCGGAATACTGTTTTAATTGAACAACATGAAAATAGCACTACTCACAGAGATTCAATGTTGACATATTTAAATCGAAGACAGGGCTTTGGATTGACACAAAATTGGAAGAACAAATTAAGGGGGAGCATGAATACTGGCAACATGTCTTGCAGTGTGATATAGCTTTATTCAAACATTAGCTGAATGTGGTCTGCCTTTCCAGGAATTAAATGACACATTTGGATCATTGCAGAATGGAAATTTCTTGGGATTGTTGGAGCTTGTGGCTCAGTTTGACCCATTTTTAGCAGGCCATATCTCAAAATATGGGAATGCTGGCAAAGGTAACCCATCATACTTATCCAAGACAATATGCGATGAACTCATTGGTCTAATGAGTGACAAACTTCGTTCAGCTATTGTGGATGAAGTAAGTACTGCTGGGTACTTCAGTTTATCTGTTGACTCTACACCTGATCTTTCACATATTGATCAATTGAGTATTGTACTAAGATATGTGTCTCCCACAGATGGAAAACCAGTTGAACGATTTATAACATTCCTCAATTTGAAAAGCCACACTGGTGAAGAAATGGCAAACCAAGTACTGCATTATCTGTGCCAAGTTTGCAAAATAGATTTCTCAAAGTGCAGAGGTCAATCTTATGACAATTCTGCCAACATGTCAGGACATTATCAAGGAATGCAGAAGAAGCTTTTAGAACAGAACAAATATGCCACATTCATACCATGTACTGCACACTCTCTCAATCTTGTTGGCCGCAGTGCTGTTGATTGTTGTCCGGTGGCAGTAAGTTTTTTCTCAACAGTCCAGTTACTTTATACATTTCTCTCTGCCTCAACACACCGATGGGCAGTTCTTAAAACATATTTGGGCAATGATGCATGTTGAAATCTCTTTCTAATACTCGCTGGGAGGCACAAGCAGTGGCAACAAGTGCAATTGTGGAGTCCTATTCAAAGATTGTGGATGCATTAGAAAGTATAGCTGAAGACCAATCACAAAAGGGAGAAACTATACAAGAGGCAGAAAACATTGCAAACAAGATGCAAGAACTAGAGTTTGTATTCATGTTGACCATGTGGAATGAAATTTTACAACATTTTTATCACAGAAGTCAAGCTCTCCAAGACAAAGAATTGGATTTGAAAACATGTGCAGATGTCTGTTAATCATTAGCAGACCACTTACACACTTTGAGGAATGATTTCGAAAGATTTGAAGACATATCAAAAGATATCTTGCCTGATACTAACTACGAAGCCCAGTCCCGCAAATGAATCAGGAAAAAACAAGAAAATGATAGCAGTGCAACAGAAACAGCATTGAATCCTAGAGACAAATTTCATGTATCTACTTACTACGCTATAATTGATACACTTGAAGCTCATATGAAGAAGGGAGGTGGAGTGTACAAAGAAGTATCAAGAAGATTTTCTTTTCTAAATGATATGGACTTATCTGACGAACAATATTCACAAGGTTCCCAAAAGCTAGTTGACTCATACCCTCTTGACTTGAACATGAATCTCTGTGGAGAAGTACAGCAGTTCTACTGTTATATGCGCACAAAGTTTAATGAAATTCAGTCACATTGATCTTCAGGACACAATATTGAAAGACGGAATACAATGTGTATTTCCAAATGTAGAGATCACACTACATATTTTTCGAACATTGATGATTACTAACTGCTTTGCAGAATGCTCTTTTTCTCAGCTGAAAAGAATAAAAAACCCTCAGAGAACAACAATGTGTCAGGACAGACTTGATTCACTTTCCCTGTTTTGTATGGAAGTGGAGTTTGTTGAGTCAGCTTCGATGAACTTATCCAGAATTCTGCAATCAGAAAATCTAGAAAGAAGCTATTTTAATTTCAGAATACATGTAAGTTTTGTGTCATTTCGAAAAATAAAATTTTATTTTATGGTATAGTCTTTTTTTATTTTGAATTACATATGGGGGGCACCATAATCTTTTCAGTTCTTAGGGCCCCTAAAGGTCTGAATCCGGCCCTGGAAAGGACACAGCCTTGTTTGACTCCATTTGAAATGGGAAAGGAGTCAGTGAGATCTCCATTAAAAAGTACCTAACCTTGCATCCCCTCAGGAAATAAATGAATGATCTTTACCAGTTTTGGTGGGCAACCAAGTTTGCTGAGGATCATCCATAATCCTTCTCTATTGACTATATTAAATGCTTTTGTCAGATCGATGATAACACTGAACAGATTCATGTTTTGTTCGATACATTTTTCTTGTATTTGCCTGATACTGAAAATCATGTCTATGGTGCTACAACCAGGTCTGAATCTGCACTGAGTCTCAGGTAGATTGGCTTCTGAGACAGATGAAATTAGTCGGTTCAAGAGGACACAAGCAAAGATTTTTTCAGCAACAGAGCAGAGAGATAGCTCATGATAGTTATCACAGACCATTTTGCTGCCTTTATTTTTAAATAAAGGAAAAATTGTGGCATCTTTGAAATCTTGTGGCATTTCTTCACTGTCCCAGATGTCAGTAAGGATCTTCTGGAGTGTTGTTACCACTTTTGGACCCGCAGATTTATATATTTCTGCCGGTATTCCATCTTTGCCCGAGGACTTTCCTGAGCTCATCAAACTGATTGCCTTTTCTATTTCTTTAAGTGAGGGTGGTGAGTCAAGGTGGTGCTGAATGGGCTTTTGAGGTATGAGATTAATAGGACTTGTTTCAATTCAGGATGGTCTGTTCAGTAGTTGGCTGAAATGTTCAACCCATCTCTGTTCCATGCCATGTTTGTCTTTGATGACTGTCCTGCCATCAGCCATCATGAATGAACCTGTGCCCACCTTTGAACATCCATAGATTAACTTCAAGGAATAAAAGAACTTCTTTGTTTCATTTGTTTTTGCATACATTTGAGTGTCTTCTGCTACCTTCTCCCACCGTTTATCTTGTATCACATGTGGTTGTCTTTGTGCCTTGCTTTGCAGGTGTTTAAATCTGTCTCTCTTTGAGAAGGACTGAATATAATTTTGCCAGATTTGAAAAGCCTCATTTTTTTCTTTCAAGAATACTGTGATTTCCTCATCATTTTTATCAAATTAGTCACGGTGAGCCCTTTTCTTCCATCCAAGGATGTCAGTTGCAGTTTTTTGTACTGTCTCTCTAAATTCCTCCCATGAGACAGGGTTATCACCAGGGTTGGTTTCTAGTCCACTTTGTAGCTTGTCTTGATAGGATGCATAATTTAGTTTAATAGTATCAGGGGACATCTTGATTGTTTTGGGGCATTTCAGGCATGTGGGCACAATGTGTAGATTCAGCATTGTCCTAATCATTCTATGATCCATCCAACATTTTGCTCCATGCATGGCTCTGGTGATCCTAACATCCCTTATGTCACATTGTTGGACAGTGATATAATCTATTATATGCCATTATTTGGATCTGGGGTGCATCCATGTAGTTTTATATTTGTCTGCCTGTCTGAATATGGTATATGTAATTATCAGGTTATGTTCTGCACACTTGCTTAGGAATAGGAGATCATTTTTGTTCATTTTGCCAATGCCATTTTTCCCAATTACACCTTGCCAGTTGTTGTTATCTTTACCTACTCTTGCATTAAAATCTCCTAGGATGATTAGTTTGTCACTTTGTGGTGTTGACTTGATGAAGGAGTCGAGATCAGAGTAGAACCATTCCTTAGCATCGTCAGGGTTTGTTAAGGTGGGCACATATGCACTAATGATGGTAGCATATCGTGACTTATTTAGTGGTAACCGGAGTTTCATGAGTCTTCATTAATGACTATTGGAAAGTCTTCAAGACATTGCAAGAGTTTGGTCTTAATGGCAATTCCCACTCCATGGATTCTATCTTTGTGTGGTTCTTTTCCCTTCCAAAAGATTCTTTGTAACCCCCAGCAGGTTCTGTAATAATGCTCTTGTCTGCCAATCTAGTTTCACTGAGCGCTGCAATATCAATGTCGTACCGGGCTAGCTCTTTTGAAAGCAGGGCTGCTGTTCTTTCAAATCGAGAGGTATCATCTTTGTCTATCATAGTCCTGATGTTCCAAGCAGCAATCTTTAATGCTTTTTTAGTTATCTTTGGTTTTCGACTGTGTTGAGGATAATCCGCCAGCCGCTGTAAACTGGCCGGATGTAATTTGGGCAGGCAATGTTTGAGACACCTTTTCTAGCCCCTTCCCTTTCAAAGAGAGAGCTGTGCAATCCTAAAAAGGGCTGCTCTGTCACTTGGAGTGTTGCCGAGCTTCCCCGCTGCCCTTGGATCAGGAATGGGTGACCAATGTCCCAGGCCACCAGTGTGCAGGCTTGTGGCTACGACTACCAGGAATCATCTTCACCTGTCGCTTTGCCACTTCCCCATCACCACAGGACTTTTGAAGAGAGATGTTCATGGCTAATGTGGGTGTGAAGTGTATTAAAATGGGAGAGTTGTTGCACTGGGACAATCCCATTCTCTCGGCTTCTGAAGCTTGGCCCAGTGGCACAAAGGCTGTTACAATTGGTGGCTCTTTTAGCTGCAGTGGATAGCCAGGACTTTTGTAGTACCTCATCATGCCTTTTGCCTTCCACAATGCATTGCTGCACTGCTTTTCAAGCCGTTGGACCAAGATATGGTCTTTTTTGCCTTGGAGAAACAGAACAATTCTCGTATGCTTGGGAGGGCAACCCCTAAAGCACTGTCAGTTTCCGCACTTCCGGTTACCCTCACCTGGTTTAGCCTGCCTGCCGAGGCAGTTTACCGGGATGTGGCCACTGTCGCATACTTACAGCTACTTGGAGCCACAGGTGAGAGCTGGGTGTACAGTGAGGACAGAGAGGAAAAGAACCACTCAAGGAGTGCGGCAGTTTGGATCACTCAAAGGTACTACCTCTCTCATACACCCCAGACACCCCTTTGTGTGAGTAGAAAGTTGGCAACCCGACTATAATTGCTGCTCCAGGTGGAACAGGCAGAAGGACTGAGAACAGGGAGCCTGTCCCTGTGCTCTCGATTCTCTCCCTGCTGCCACCCAGGCAGAATGGAGGAGGAAGAGGTCTGATTTGAATGTAGACGATATAAGAGCCAGACCGGGGGGTAGGGGGAAGAGAAAGGACTCTGCAGAGACTGGAATGGAGGGAGGTGGAGAGAAACTGTGAGAGAGACTTGGAGGCGGGGAGACTGGGCCTGAGAGCAGAATGGGGACTGGGACTGGCTGGGCAAGAGACCGGGTTGCTGTGAGGGAGGGCAGGCTATGATTGTTTGGATACAGGGAGGCTGAGACCGGTTGGGCAAGGAGCCTGGGAGTGGGAGCCCTGGTGTGGGGAGTCTGGAATTAGGACTGGGAGCCAGTAAGGGCAACGGGGGGGCCTGGGAGCCAATTAGCTGGGGAGAGGTTGGACAAGGGTCTGGGTAGTGGTGGGAGGACTGGGACTAGCTGCACAAGGAGACTAAGATGAGGAACCAGTAGCGGGGAGGAGAGACACATTTGACAAAGAGAGGGGCTGTGAGGGGAGAACTGGGACTGGCTGGGTAAAGAGCCTGGAACAAGGAGCCATGGGGTTTGGGAGAGAGTGAGATTGGATGAGTAGCCTGGGAAGGGAGTCTAGGACTGGGAGCCAGGGGTAGAGAGGAGTCAGATTGGCAAAGAAGCCAGGAGTGGGCAACTGGGAATGGCTGAGTAAAGGAACTGGAAACAGGGAGTTGGGGCAAGAAGGGAGGAACAGGGACTGGCTGTGCCAAGAGATTGGGACTGGTTGTGAGGAGGGGGAAAGACTTGGAATCAAAGGGGAAGATTTTTGCTTGTAAGGAAGCCTCGAGGGTGAGGCTAAAACTGGCTGGGCCAGGAGATTGGGACTGGGTAAGCAAGGAGCCAGGGGTGGGGAAGAGACAGGGCTAGAACAAGGACAGATTGGAGAGCAAGAAGCAGAATGGTGAGCTGGAGTGTAATGGGCAGGAGAGTCTGTGCCCACTAGAGCATGCTCGCCTCCAGGGCCTGGAATGGAACCCAAGATTCCTGAGTCTCACCATTCCTCTGCTATCAACAAATATCTGTGAAATCCATTGAAAAAGTGTGTGTCTGATCCCTCTCTAGTCTGGTCCGCATAGAAGCTGACAACTTACTATTGCTATTAGTCACTCTTTTAGCTCCTCTGCATGGTGGATCACAACATATATGGAGAAGGGGGCTACAGACAACCTTAATTCTGGCATGCCCTTACTTTTGAGTGCTTGCTTTGCAACCTTAATGTTCTTTTACAAAATTTTCAGTGAAATTATTATTATTATTCCTATTATTGATAACTTGTCCTATGGTAGCACTTAGGAGCCCAAGTCATGGACAAAGACCCATTATGCTGTGTGCTGTTCAGATGCATCCCCTCCCCCCCAAAAACTTCTTTGTTTTCCTTCCTGCTACTTCTGTCAAATTTTTGTAATGGCTTCACTTATATCTTTTATTTTTAAGCATTATTGCTAACAGAGCTCCAGGTTGCCACTATATTGCCAGTATATTAAGCTTGGTGTTTTTAAACCCTGCTCAGAACAGGAGTAAAGGACATGGTGGAAAGAACACCTGAACACGGTCTACACTATAGCCAGCACTTTCTCAGCTGAAATGTTGGTAACAACACTGAAACATTTTAGCAAAAGCTGTCTAGGTAAGACCTAAGTATTATTATCGCCAATTAACAGATAGGAAAGAGAAAGAACAATTAAGGGCATGATTCCAAAGCTAGCAAAGACAATGAGAGTCTTTTTATTAACTTCAGTGGGCTTTGGATCAGGTCCTAAAGTGATTTCTCACATGGTCACAGAACTGGTTTCTGATATATGATTACAATTTAGGCTTTTCTAGTGCCCAGCCCTGTGCCTGATCACACATCTCTTTTATGAGAGACAGTGTGAGCTACAGAAAATCATTAATAGCTACTTAAAGAGTTAAATAGATTTATACCAATTATTTTTGCCCCAGGGGAAAGGTATCTATTTAATAGTTTTAAATTACTTCCTTAGGTTTATTATTTCTAACTAACGCTTTGTCAGTCTGGCACATTAGCTGAGCACAGAACATGGCTCTGTGTTTGTATCACTATCCCTTAGAACCTCGGTTTATGGGCCATCTCCACCAGAAACCTGAAGGCTCATATGGAGAAGCATTGTAGCCAGCAAAACTGCCCATACCCTTAAGGGACTGTTAATTGCCGTGTGCATTTTTACAGTAATTTTATTTTCCAATTTAGATTGCATCTTTGCAGTTTAATTTTTCATCCCTAATTATTATTTATGTTTTATCATTCATATGTTATGAATGGTTTGCTGCTACCTACAGTATAACTCCAAGAAGTACATATCACATACATTTAAATAATGCATTTTAAATAATTTAAATAATGCATTTTAAAAATCCAGAGCATGCACAGTGGCCTACTTACATTTTCTGTAGCTAGTTCACTTTATCATGTACTCAAAAACTGTTTGCTTACAGCATGTGCATGGATTTGCAATTATAATAACAACCGATCAGTTTACATTTTTGGGTTTTTTTTAATGTAGGGTAAAGCCCATAAGAGAGAGAGAAATCTTTTATGCAAAACACATCTAGGATAGCTGAGGGTGTCTAAAATAAAAAACAGACACCTGAAGAGGGTTTTGTACTTGCAGGAAATACACCCTTCAGATATGCATATGCTAAATACTGCACAGGTGACTCATGCATGAAAACTAACATGTCCATCTGCCTTGAAATGTTTGTATATAATCTGAATAAGAACCATTTTTTTCAAACTCCAGTTCCAGCTGGGTATGCAGCATTCTTAGACGGCACATATTGTATGCATCTCTGCAAATCTTAATTATCATGTTTTCTGCTTAGATACCATGGAGATAGATGCCCTACAAATACCCTAGATAGAGAGAGCCAGTGTGTTTCATAATCCAACAGCAAGCCTGTGAAAATAATTAACTGCAGGTGTCAAAGTAACATTGCAGGCCCCCTTCTCTGCTGCTTTGCATCCCATATAGTTATTACACCTGCGGAAAATGAGTGCAAAGTAAGTGTAAAATGCTGCCGATCTTTGCATCCCCACTTTGCACAGGTGCCAAGGAGTGTACAAGCTGCAAGAGAGTGAGAAATCAGGCTCTGTGGTTCTGCTGTGACTCAAAAGCATGATAATTCTGAGATAGGGTAAGAACCCTGGGAGTGTGCTGGATTCAGTCTCAGAGGCAGCTAGGTAAGCAGAGCAACATGCATTCAGGTATTTCAATGAACTCCCCTTGGCAGTGCTTGTGCCTCTTTTGTGTTTCTGGTAGCATTTTAGCCACGGAGTTTGACCTGAATGGTGGCAGAAAGGGACTTTTTCAAAGGCCAGTACATGTGAGGTTGTTGCCCTCAGTTCATATGTTTTTGCACCAGCAGATAAAGAAGCTATATTTGTTGTGTAAATTATGTGTCTAATTCCAAACCACACTACTTCATATTGGTACCTGGTCAAAATGCTGCACTTCAGCCAGGTGGTGAAGTTTTCCACATTCATCATCTGATCTACCTCACTATTCCTGACCAGTCTCCTTTCTGTCCAAATTAAAATTCCCTCAAACATATTCTTGAGGATGTCTTGCCATCAACTCAAACCCAGAGGGGCTAAAACAGAACTCTTAATCCTCCCTCTTAAACTCTCCTCCCCACACCTCCTTTCACAATCGTTCTGGGCAACACCATAATCCTGCTGGCCAGTCAATTTCATAACCTAAGCGTCATCTTCAACTTGGAACTCTCTCTAGGTCCTCACATCCAGTCTAGGTCTAAATCTTGTCAGTTCTTTCCGCATCATGTCTCTAAGATATGGCCTTCCCTAGCTAACCACAGAGCCAAAACTCTCATCATCTCATATGTCGATGACTACAACAGCCTTCTCTCTGGCCCTGAGAAATGCAGTCTTCTCGTATATCCATTCAGAACGCTGCTGTAAAGATAAAAACAACAAGGAGTCTGGTGGCACCTTAAAGACTAACAGATTTATTTGAGCATAAGCTTTAATGCTCAAATAAATCTGTTAGTCTTTAAGGTTGCACCGGACTCCTTGTTGTTTTTATCTTTACAGACTCACATGGCTACCCCCAATAGCTGTAAAGATAATTTTTCCCAGCCCATCATATTAACCATGTTGCCCCTCTCTTTGTATCACTCTAGTGGCTCCCCTGGAAATACTGTAGCAAACATAAACTACTTGTCTTCACTTATAAGTCTCTTCATGGCCTATCCCCACCCTGCCTATCATCTCTCATTTGCTGTTGCAATGTTGACTCCCACCTTTGATTGGTCCATGTTGTCAGCCTTCATTGCCTACTTTTTATATTTTCAAACAAGCACCTTATGCTTTCTCCCATGCTGACCCTCACGCTTGAGGGAAGCTCCCCATAACCATCTGCAAAGCTACCTCCTTACCCACCTTCAAATCCCTCCTCAAAACTCTCCTTTGCTGTGATTCCTACACAAAATTTGACTGTGGTTAGGCTTCTGGTGTGCAGAGCCCACTGCCTATTATGCCGGCCAATATTGTCATTGTTTCCTTGTCCTTGCCTGTCTGTGTCCATTAGTTGTCTCTTGTTTATACTTAAATGTAAGCTCTTTGGGACTGGGATTGTCTTTTTGTTTTGTGTTTGTACAGCCCCTAGCACACTGAGGTCCTCCTCCATGACCAGGGCTCTTAGGTGCTATGGTAATAATAAAATATTGCATTTGACTACATTTTCCTATGTAGTATCTGATTCAGTCAGATGACTTTAGTCACCTCTGCACATTGTAAGTCCCTCTACCTCTCAACCTGCCAAGGCCCAAATATGGGATACAATGTGTGACAAAAGCCTAAAATGAGAGGGATGCACATTCATGCACCAAACTTTAGATACCATGGGATGCCTTCCTTTGACATAAATAACTGTCTCTACAACCTCAGCTTAATGATTCTACAAGGCTGAGATAAACTTTGACAATATAAGTAAGGGCCACACTGATTTTATGTGGAACAGAAGTGACTTTTGGGACTAGCTTAAGTGATTTACCTCAAAATGGTGACACTTGAGAGATCTGGTGGTCCCTGCAGCTCCTCAATGGCAAAACATTAAAAGGCACAGTATGGGCCACCATGTCAGTATGGTAACCTCCTCTTTAAACAGTATGCCAAGCTTTTTCAGAATGGCTGTGTCTGACTTGCAGAAATGCTGTGTCTGTTTATTAACACCAGTTCTGGCTCTCTGCTTTTCATGCCTTTCTGTGAACTGCTGTCTCCCATCTTTCATCCTCCATCACACAATCCTCCTCTAATCCTTTGGATCTGGAATGGGGCCTTCCATGTACATTTGTCATTCTAATTTGTCAGAAAAATGTGGAAAATATCCTTTCTCACTCAGATCAAAGTCTGTGGCTTGTGGCCCACTGCCGAGTTTCACAAGGAGAAAAGTTCAGGGGAATTTATTCTTTTCATTTATAAAATCAGTAAAACGGATCATCAAGACTGTTGTGAGGGCAAGTTAATTAATATCTGTGAGGTACTGACAATGGAGCTGGGGGTCACATAAATATCTAGACTCTTTGTGTGTCTCAAGGTTTCCTTTATTATAAATAACTATCATTACACTCACATTGTAGTAAAGTGGCCATGATCAGGTTAATTGGGTTACTCAGAGTATTATGGGATGGCACCATGCTTGCCTCCTTCCTCGCTTCCTATTTAGTCAGCAGGAGTCCCCCCCCGAAATCCCCCCCGCTCGCCCCATTGTGATGCAGTTAAATAAACAAGCAAGTTCCCAGCCTGCCGTCCTGTAAGCAGACTTATTTTTGTTGCACTGAGCTGTCCCTTTACAAAACATGGCATTTACCATTCAAGGGGCGGAAGAATGGATTTACAAACATTAATTAGCTCTCATAAGCTGTGAGGCAGGCAAGTGTTAATTTTATTACACTCATTTTAAAAATAGGTGAACTAAAGCACAGAGAGACTAAGACTAGATCTTTAATGGTATTTAGGTTCTTAAAGATTAATCTAGGTGTAAATGGGACTTTCAGAAGCACCTTGGCTAGTCTAGCTCAGGTGAAGCATCCCCACTGCAAAGTACTACCCATGCCAGACCCACATAACTGCTTCCATAACAGTGGTGTACTAGGTCGTGTGTTGGGAGGGATTTCTGGAGGGATATCCCATGGTTCTTAGCAGTGTATTAAACTGGGCAGCTCTGTGAATTCGTTTGCAGGGTGCTCTCTCCCTGTGGCAGTGGCAGGAGAACAATACTTTATATAAATAACTTCCAAGAGGAATGTCTCATTATTAATGCAGACAGTTTTGAAGGCAAAAGTAAACAGCATTTGGCAGCAAGATCTTCCAGTGAGATTTTCATTTGCAGGCTGAATTCCTCAATGACAAAGTGATTCATAGCATACCCAACTGAGTTCTCTGCCAGTCCGTTCTCTTCTGTAAATAGAAAAGAATTGTTTTGGGTGCATTTTCCACATTATGAGTCTTACTGCTATCACAGCACAGCTTCACCCAACGACTGGCGTTTCTCAGGATTCTGGGCAAAGGTAGACAGGACTAGTGGCAGGAGCTTGGTAGGCAGGAACAACTGCCAGGGTTTGGAGTCCATATCAGGACCAATAGTCAGTCGGGCCAAGGGTCAGGCTGAAGGGCAGAGCCAGAGACAGGTTTGGCCTCAGGCCAAGGGTCAATAACGGTTATCAGGGTCCATGTGGATATTCCAGGGCGTGAGTGGCAGTCGAGGTCTAAGTCAGAGCTGAGGTCAATACCAGGAGATCAGAAATAGAGAATGCAGGGTGGTCATGGCAGCTAGCTAATGACCCATATTGTTGCCCGGACACTTCCTGGAATGCTCCTTGGGTTTATATAGGACAAGGAGCCAATCAGGTGCAGTGAGGCTGCTGTCTGTTAAACCCTTTGAGGCGGGGCTTCCTGTAGTCTGTGCCTTCAGTGGGTTGTGAGTAGGGAAGCCCAATCTGGTTACAGCTGCTGCTGAGTGGCTGTATGGAGATGTTCACTACTAACTCCGCAGGCCTGATTTCGAGACCTGATGAGCCTTACAGTGTCAGCTCCTGGCCAACTAGCTGCACAGAAGGAGGATTTCTTGTATGACATCTCTGTCCAAAGGCTCTGGAAGTCAGCAGGCAAATGTGAGGTTAAAACACAGTGTGAAAGAAGAGAGGAGTTAGACAGGAAAGTACAGCCCTTTTGGGATAGAAGTGGAGGACTAACAGCACCCATGCTTGATTACCCTGTGGCCCCCCTGCGAAGTAAGTGGGTTGCCAACCTGGGATGAAGCAAGACCTCAAGTCTATAACCTCAGCCCTATCTGCTAACTGAGGCTTAAAGCACCCACAAGACCAGGTTAGAGGTTTTTCCATGTGAACAGAAGGGGGCTAGAGGCAATGCCTGGGCTAACTCTGCAGTGAAGACAAACCCTACGTGACTAGTTCAAGGTCACAAAGTGAGTAAGTGGCACAGCCAGCAACAGATTGTCGGAGCCTTGATGCCCAATCACTTCCTCTAATCATTCTGATTCTCAGCTCTGGGCAGCATTCTCTTCCCCAAGCACATTGTCTTGCAATCTGTATAGCGCTGATCAAATGTACAGGACCCTAACACTGAGCTAAGGAACAAATTCCATAGCAATTTCCACTGTAGGGCCTGTGACACACAACTGAACACTCCTGATTCCGTCTAGCAGAGGACAGTGATACACAGACACTACCTTAAATTGGGAAACAAAATAAATGGGGGGGGGTATATTTTTTTAAAAAATTGGTTACAAAATTAAATCTGGCTGAGACATTTTTATGCACAGCCCTGAGCAATTAAAAAAGGAGGTTTTTTGTTTTTGTTTTTGTTTTATAGCTCAGTTAGAAAGCCCTGAATACAGAGGTTTATATTGAGAGCACTGACAAAAGCTTAGCAGAAGAATAATCGTGTCATAAAAGACGGCACTATAATAGTCTACTTGATACATTCAGTAGATATTTGGCAGTAGCTGGGAAAAGTAATGAAGATAAGGAAAAATGGTGTTAATCAGACTGACAATTGTTTATCCCAAACTAAGCAGTGATAATAAAAGAATCAGCACTTGGAGGCAATGTATGTGTAATGGGCTGCATGAGAAAAATGACATGTTGGAGTGGAAATTGGGAGACCGGTTTTTTTTTTTTTATACTTCCAGGAAAACATAATGGATGTTCCAACGCTGGGGTCACTCAACTAGGAACCTAATGTACAATTTGCAACTCACCTTTATGCCAACTTTTTGGATCTATTGTTTTCAGATGGAACCAAAATATTGGTGAGTCTATCTTATGATTTGAAGCACGTTACCTCTATGAGCTTGAAATTAACCTTTCCAAGAAACCTCTATGCTGAATTATTGTTCCGGATCCCAAGAGGCAGACATGCTGCTTTTGGCATTCAGGAAGGGTTGGTTTAGTTAACAAAACATTATGCTAGTCTTGGGGGAGTTTAAGAACCAACCTGAAACTTGAGCCAAACTTGAATGTTATTTTGTTTTGAGGTTCAAAATATGTTCAATTAATTTTCTCTTACATAATTTTTCACTTTTGTACACCTTTGCACCTTCTGGGTTTGGGTATGGACTTGGACTGGCTGCCTCTTTACCATAGGAAAGGCTGTTCTCACAGCATTTCCAGCCTGAATGAAACTAGGAAACAGCAGAGATTTCATGCAAAAGGCACCTCTTGTTTGATCTCCCGCTCAGTTCTGCTTACACACAGTCTGGATAAAATGTGACTAAGTATCAATCATTTGAGGGAGCATAACTGGACTAGATCTCAAACCCTCAGGAGTGTCATAAATAAAGGGAAGGGTAACCACCTTTCTGTATACAGTGTTATAAAATCCCTCCTGGCCAGAGGCAACATCCTGTTACCTGTAAAGGGTTAAGAAGCTCAGCTAACCTGGCTGGCACCTGACTCAAAGGACCAATAAGGGAATAAGATTCTTTCAAATCTTTTTGGGGGAGAGGGGAAGGCTTTTGTTTGTGCTCTTTGTTTACGTGTTGTTCTCCCTTGGGACTGAGAGAGGCCAGACAGAAATCCATCTTCTCCAACCCATCCTAATCCAAGTCTCCAATATTGCAACTAGTATAGGTAAGCCAGGCAAGGCGGATTAGTTTATCTTTTGTTTTATGTGAATTTTCCCTGTGTTAAGAGGGAGGTTTATTCCTGTTTTCTGTAACTTTAAGGTTTTGCCCAGAGGGAGATCCTCTGTGTTTTGAATCTGAATACCCTGTAAAGTATTTTCCATCCTGATTTTACAGAGGTGATTCTTTTACCTTTTCTTTAATTAAAATTCTTCTTTTAAGAACTTGATTGATTTGTCATTGTTCTTAAGATCCAAGGGTTTGGGTCTGTGTTCACCTGTACCAATTGGTGAGGATTATTACCAAGCCTTCCCCAGGAAAGGAAGTGTGTAGGGCTTGGGGGGGATATTTTGGGGAAAGATGTCTCCAAGTGGTCTCTTTCCCTGTTCTTTGTTTAAAACACTTGGTGGTGGCAGTATACTGTTCTAGGACAAGGCAAAGTTTGTACCTTGGGGAAGTTTTTAACCTAAGCTGGTAAGAATAAGTTTAGGGAGTCTTTCATGAGGGTCCCCTCATCTGTACCCTAGAGTTCAGTGTGGGGAAGGAACCCTGACAGGAGAGTTTGGGGGTGGACTGGGTTAATACATCATTCATCAAATCCCTTGATATGGGGGGCATCTATTGAAGTACTCTTTACTCTTCACTCCAAACCTGCGATTAGTAGCATGGTATGGACAGCTGCATCCATGCAGAGACTGATTAAAGCCAATGGGGCTCCGTGTGGGTATAGCAGACCTCCCACACTGTCAGGATCAGGCCATTGTGATATTCAGGCAAAATCCCATTCATTTCAGTAGGAGTTTTACCTATTTAGCTCCAGTATATCTCTCTAGGCATTTGCAATGTACTGTGTACATCATGTTGGTATCTGAGAATCTTTAGATAACAAGATTGAGAACTGACTAAAAACTTCAGGCTTTGATCTATGGATTTTAGCAATGCCCTGCTGGGCAAAAAAATGATCATGATCTATAATTCACTTTATTTTAAAGAATTCTGGCATCTCTCCAATAATTTTATACAGACACAGTTCCAGGTGCCAAAACTAGAAAGAGTAAAAAACAAAATGCTTATAACCTTCAAGTTATTTCACAATTAAATCGATGATGCAGTATATAATTACAGCTCCCATTTGCTTTCCAATAAATTGTTTGAGATTGCAATTTATCTTCAGACATTATTAATCAGTTTAAATTTGCATGTGAATATGTCCAAACAAGTACCTAAACATTCAAAACATAAATATTTACTTCTAATTAAGAGTTGGGATGCAAGTTTAATTGTGCCTTGCATAATCACAGGTTTCAGAGTAGCAGCCGTATTAGTCTGTATTCGCAAAAAGAAAAGGAGTACTTGTGGCACCTTAGAGACTAACAAATTTATTAGAGCATAAGCTTTCGTGAGCTACAGCTCATTTCATCGGATGCATGAAGTGAGCTGTAGCTCACGAAAGCTTATGCTCTAATAAATTTGTTAGTCTCTAAGGTGCCACAAGTACTCCTTTTCTTTTTAAGTTTAATTGTGTTTCAGTAATAAATACACAGTAGCTCCTGCAACATTTTGAGAACTGGACAGTACATTATACCTAATAAAGGTCACAGTCAGCAGTGAGTGACTTTTATTGTCTCCAGTACTGTACTTCTGTGACTTCCCTCTATTATCACAGCCTCAGTAGCCTGATAAGCAGTCCACACTATGCTTATTAATGCATAGTCTACGAGGGGCTTATATAATAGATATGTTTATGAGACCGTTATGAATAACAAACAGAACCTGCTGCTTGCAAATGACCATTTGCCCCAGATGGCTGTACCTTTTCTTTTTGAAAGCTGAAGTCTGATGATGTACTAAAGCTGATTCCAAGTCAGTACAGGATTTAAAGTTTTATTTATACATCTGTGGTAGCCACTGTGAAGAAAGATTGGGTCTCTCTCTTTTTGGAGAACAAAAGCGATCTCTCCTTATCAAAACAGGTTAAACAGAAAATATGCATCTTCATTTCTGTTGTTGTTTTTATTTGTCTTGCACGTAGAATCTCCAGCCAGCCCAAATTGCAGGAGGGGCTCTACAAACACACAAGGCTGGTTTGTGAATTCCTTACTCTCCTTGTTGAGCAGTTACTCAAGAAGTCCAACCGACTCCAGTGGGAGTACTCACGTGACTTCCCAAAGTAAGTTAAGGAATCACAGCACATGAAGGTGTTATCCATGAAGGGCCCTCAGCTCTGGAATTCACTGCCCCCAGTTTGTCCATCAGAATGTGAGTCTGTTGACCTACAAAAAGAAAAGGAGTACTTGTGGCACCTTAGAGACTAACAAATTTATTAGAGCATAAGCTTTCGTGAGCTACAGCTCACTTCATCGGATGCATCTCTAAGGTGCCACAAGTACTGCTTTTCTTATGGGAATACAGACTAACACGGCTGCTACTCTGAAATCTGTTGACCTACAGGCAGAGTGCTGGACTCATCCATTCTCTTAAGGATTTGCCTGAAGGGGTGACGGGTGGGATTACTAGGTCTTGGGAACTGCCTTTTTTTTCTTTACATTTCTTGGACAAGAGGCAAAACGTATGATATTCTTATGCTAATTTCCTGCTGTGTAACCTACCCCATCCTTTATGTCAGTATTGAATTTGTCCCTCTATATACTGTTTCCATTTGTTAAAACACCAAATAGAAAAACGACAAAAAAGTTCAGCTAACCGTTACTGAGTTCTGACAGGAGTAGAAAACAGCACCAAATAAGCAAAATTCCACTGGTGGGTCTGCTCTGTAGATCTCAGTGGCACCTTCTTTACTTGATCCTCAAGCAGAATGGCCACTAATGACACATTACCCTTTGGGTTCCATGGCTAGAGGCCTGGCAAGAAGCTCAGCATGCATCCCTCCACTCTGTGCACGTGTCTGGGACACTCCTTGGACAGGAAGAAGGGATATCTTTTGTTCCAACCTTGGCTTGTAGTTATCTCATAATTTAGGAAGCTGCCCTGTCATCAATTTCTCTCTTACCTCTCTACTCTCTCTTACTCTTATATGTCCCCTTTGCATTGCTGAAGGACATGGGGGAGAGGGAACCAATGGAATCTTGTGTTCCCCTCCATGCAGAGGAGGAGCTGGCTGGCATGGCATTTCCTATTGCACTGCATATACTCCCCACTCCAGTGCTCAGCTCTGACCTACACTAGAAAACTGGTGTGATCTATTTTCTAAAACCCTGCAGTTAAAATGATACTGGCCACGCTTTCTCATTGTCTGCACTTGCAGCTAAACCACACTCAGCACCCATTGTCAGCAATGGGTCATTCTTCTAGTGGGGGCTAGGTTGTAGAATGGAAACAGTATGCTGAGAAACAGGCCAGGGAAGTGCTCCTCTTCAGTGCAACCTCCTGGGAACAAGATCCCTAAACATCCACGAGGGTGGCAGGAGGCAGGAACCACGAGTGGATGTTTCATGCCCTGATATGATGGCATCTACATTTCAAATAAAGAAAAGGAGTACTTGTGGCACCTTAGAGACTAACAAATTTATTAGAGCATAAGCTTTCGTGAGCTACAGCTCACTTCATCGGATGCATTTGGTGGAAAAAACAGAGGAGAGATTTATATACACACACAGAGAACATGAAACAATGGGTTTATCATACACACTGTAAGGAGAGTGATCACTTAAGATAAGCCATCACCAGCAGCAGGGAGGGGAAAGGAGGAAAACCTTTCATGGTGACAAGCAAGGTAGGCTAATTCCAGCAGTTAACAAGAATATCAGAGGAACAGTGGCGGGGGTGGGGTGGAGAAATAACATGGGGAAATAGTTTTACTTTGTGTAATGACTCATCCATTCCCAGTCTCTATTCAAGCCTAAGTTAATTGTATCCAGTTTGCAAATTAATTCCAATTCAGCAGTCTCTCGTTGGAGTCTGTTTTTGAAGCTTTTTTGTTGAAGTATAGCCACTCTTAGGTCTGTAATCGAGTGGCCAGAGAGATTGAAGTGTTCTCCAACTGGTTTTTGAATGTTATAATTCTTGACGTCTGATTTGTGTCCATTCATTCTTTTACGTAGAGACTGTCCAGTTTGGCCAATGTACATGGCAGAGGGGCATTGCTGGCACGTGATGGCATATATCACATTGGTCATGAAAAAACTCGCACAGATACAGACAGACATCATCTTCCTCTCCAAATGCAAACAGATGGACATCATACCGAAAGGACTGAAGGTAAAAAATCCATTACAATCTACATACCACACAGACTATGCTGACAGCTTGTGCCACACACTCTCAAAGAAACTGCGGAACCACCTGATCAACATCCTCTACAGCAAACAAGGAAAGATTAAGAATGAGCTCTCAAAACTGGATACTTTCATAAAGAACCAACCTTCCACACAAACTTCCTCGTGGCTGGACTTTACAAAAACTAGACAAGCCATTTACAACACATACTTTGCTTCTCTACAAAAGAAAAAGGACATTAAGCTATCTAAACTACTATATGCCACAAGGGGCCACAACAATGGTTCCCGTAACCCACCCAGCAATATTGTTAATCTATCCAACTATACTCTTAGCCCAGCGGAAGAATCTGTCCTATCTCGGGGCCTCTCCTTTTGCCCCTCCACCCCCACGAACATGATACAGTTCTGTGGTGACCTAGAATCCTATTTTCGACGTCTCCGACTCAAGGAATATTTCCAACACACCTCTGATCAACATATTAACCCACAGAGACCTTCCTGCCAACACTACAAAAAGAAGGATTCTGGGTGGACTCCTCCTGAAGGTCGAAACAGCAGCCTGGATTTCTACATAGAGTGCTTCCGCTGACGTGCACGAGCTGAAATTGTGGAAAAGCAGCATCGCTTACCCCATAACCTCAGCCATGCAGAACACAGTGCCATCCACAGCCTCAGAAACAACTCTGACATCATAATCAAAAAGACTGACAAAGGAGGTGCTGTCGTCATCATGAATAGGTCGGAGTATAAACAAGAGGCTACTAGGCAGCTCTCCAACACCACTTTCTATAAGCCATTACCCTCTGATCCCACTGAGAGTTACCAAAAGAAACTACAGCATTTGCTCAAGAAACTCCCTGAAAAAGCACAAGAACAAATCCGCACAGACACACCCCTAGAACCCCGACCTGGGGTATTCTATCTGCTACCCAAGATCCATAAACCTGGAAATCCTGGACGCCCCATCATCTCAGGCATTGGCACCCTGACAGCAGGATTGTCTGGCTATGTAGACTCCCTCCTCAGGCCCTTCGTTACCAGCACTCCCAGCTATCTTCGAGACACCACTGACTTCCTGAGGAAACTACAGTCCACTGGTGATCTTCCTAAAAACACCATCCTAGCCACTATGGATGTAGAAGCCCTCTACACCAACATTCCACACAAAGATGGACTCCTTTTCTTTTTGCGAATACAGACTAACATGGCTGCTACTCTGAAACCTACATTTCAAATGTGTAGTTCGTTTGATTTGTACTAGTCTCAAACAGCTGGTCAGTCTCTGTACTTCATTTTTCATGATGGCAGCTGCTCTGTGATTGCACTTGCCTACCTAATAAGCTGTAACTGAAAACCTTTTATTTCACAAAATTATGTCACTGGCTTGACTAACTAGAATCTCCTTCCTTAGAGGTTTTTAAGGTCAGGCTTGACAAAGCCCTGGCTAGGATGATTTAACTGGGACTTGGTCCTGCTTTGAGCAGGGGGTTGGACTAGATGACCTTCTGGGGTCCCTTCCAACCCTGATATTCTATGATTCTATGATTCTATGAATGATGGAGAGCAATTTACCAAGCTAAAACAGTCACATCTAAATGGCTGAATTAATGGAACATGTGTTTATGGTTAAATTATTTACTGTAATTGTTTCAATGTTATGCAAATTGATTTTGGGTTGCAGTTGAGGAGAAATTTTTTTGCCAATACTTATAAATTAATATTTATTAAGTTTTTTTTCAAACGCTTGGGAACTGAGGCCTCTTAAAAAGTAATGTTTTGGATCTGGAAGGGCTGGGGACCATGACAGCTTTTAGCAGTACAGAACTACTACATCCTGCCTGAGGAATGAACATCTTATAGTGCCTTTTGTGATGGGATTGGCTGGCATCTACTTCCAACATGTTAGCAAGATCTGTAAGTGAAACCCTGGAGCAGCAGCTGCTAGCAGGGCTGAGAGAAGAAGAGGTTTACACTTCAATGTTCAATGCAACCAATTTTCATTCAATGACCTTGGTCAATGAAAAGAGTAGGTCTTTACTGCATAAGAATAAATGGGAAGCAAGGTACAAAAGTCATTTCCTTGAATGAAGTGGCTAGTAGAGAGTTATTATGGATAAAATTTTCAAAAGCACCTAAATGATTTAGGAGCTTATGGCCCATTTTCAAAAGTGACTTGATAGAGCTAGATTTTCAAAGGTATTTAGGCACCTGAAGAAGCAGATACGTGCCTAGTGGGATTTTTCAGACATACCTATGTGCCTAACTCCCATTGATTTTTGCTCCTGACTCAGACACTTTCAAAACTTTAACCTACAAGCCTAATCGAGATGTAAATGTGAAAATGGAATGTTTATGACCCCTCTTCTCTGACAAGACTTGGACACCTTACATTTGTAACCCGTTTTCTGTCATGCTATACGGTGCTTGTGTGGGTTGAGACAGGTATCTAACAATATTTACCTACTTCACAGGGGTGTTGAACGGTAAACTTAGTTGGTATTTATAAGGTATTTTGATGATGTAAAGGGTTCTATCAGTTCTATAAGAACTGCTAAAGTACAATATTCTAGTGTTTATTCATTGATACCAATTCTGAGGGCTGAGCTGTGGCAATTCTCCCTTACCTGCCATTTCTGCAGGCAACATGCTGCCCTTTTTTACTTTAGCAACAAAGATTGAGGTGCACAGGGAATCCCCTGGGGCTTGTTGATCAACTGAGAGGAATGATGGCCTGAGATGTAGTTTGAGGATTGAAGACTGTGATTAATCCCCAGGTAGGGCCCTGTGCCAGTAATTATTATAAAATGCTAGAAAAAACAGATACATCATTTTTAATGAGTAATAGTGTTCTAAACTATAGATAATTGACCTGCACATGAGCCATTCATATCGGCAAAATCTCCCACCATACTGTTCCTTTTCTAATTCACAAGACATAGGCTTTTCTGGTACATGACCGAATAAGGGGAAATATGGCATGTTTCACCAGTAATCTAGGATAGTGGCAGTGGCTGGAGCCTAGCATTTGAGGTAAGTAAATTATAAAAGTTTTGAAAATGCACAGCAAGAATAATTGCACTTAACTATTTTAGTTTTCTTAACAATGAGGTGCATACACAATATGTACCTTTTATTATTCGTTGCCCTTTCTAAAAATAATTGAGCTTTGGCAAATGTTGCCAGGTGTAATTTGGAGGACTGCTGTGTGTTCAGACCTTACGAGGTGAAATTCCCAGAAGAGATGGGTGGACTGTGGCCAGGCTACTGTATGTTGTAGGTAAATAATGATGACTCCCTGTTCAGCATTGACTTTTTCCAGCAATATCCCTGCTGCAAAGGACATATTTACAGCTGTGTAAAAGATGGACCTGAAGAGTGCAAGGCAGTAGCTTGGGATGCCTGGATGTCTGCTTCGTGGTTATGTTTGCACCGTTTGGTTTGAAAGACTCCTTTATTTTGACAAATGTTGCTTGCAATGAATCTGTTGTCTCTGCCAGAGCCTAGTTACAAGTTTTGTGGAACAATTAAGTAAACTCCCATCCATACTATAAATTTCCAGGCCTGGCTTTGTTTTATTAGTTCCACAAATATCCATCTTTTAAAAATACAGCTGTGGAGAACTTACATTGACTTCTGGGTTCTAACTTCTTCCCTCAGTGAGTGTATTCATTTCTTACTAGCATTGTGTTGCACAACACAATCCTTCTCTCACTTTCTTTCAGGTGAATCAGTGCAATACATCAATGCAATAAAGTTTATTTACTGCAGACACATCTTTGTCCCATTAATGTCAGTGTGGGTTATGCCATTGATGTCAAGGGGATCATGATTTGACTCTTCATACAGAGCACAATAGTTCAGCTAACATGTATACCTGCCCTGATCTGTGCTCAGAACTCAAACCAAATCTTTGGCGGTTCAAGAACATTTGGTTAGCCATTTAAAAGTTAGTTTACTTTTATTCTCCTTTGCATGTCCTGGTTATGGCTAGGATTGGAAGCAGAAATGCCAAAATAGCGTAAGAGAGACAAGGTGGTTGAGGTAATGTCTTTTACTGCACCAGCTTCTATTGGTGGAAGAGGCCAGACCTGAAGAAGAGCTCTGTGTAAGCTCAAAAGCTTATCTTTCTCACCACCAGCAGTTGGTCCAATAAAGATATTACCTCAGCCACCTTGTCTCTCTGATATCCTGGGCCCAAAATGGCTACAACAACACTGCAAATAAAAATAGCAACAAACAAGAAAGACTGAGGATCTGGCCTTATATGTGACATGCCTTTAATCCTGAAGAGTCCAGACTGCTTTCCAAATATATTAAACTGACCTATATCTAGGGAATTTTCATTTACTTAAATGCAGCCTCTCTGAGTGAAATATGGCAGTCATTTATCAGTGTATAACAGCAATTCTATGTAACAGTTTAGGACAGGGAGTGAAAAATGGATCTAATAAGTATCTAATTAGAAGAGCAGGGAGATTTAGGCAGAAGGTCTGAGCTGGAGTTTGATTAGGACATGAGGATTAACTCCTCTTCTGTTACACAAAGTGCCATGTGAGAAGACATAAATAAACCTTATAGACTATCCCTAAATTCAGAACACTGGCAGTCCATGAGGGATGGTCTATGATAGGTGGAGGATGTTGCTTTTGCAGGAGAAGATGGCTAAGGAATAGAAAGGAAGCATGAGGAGTGATTATAGGTAGCATAAGAAAATCGCTGCAAGTAAAGGGTGCTACACTGATCCCATTAAAGTCTTTTTCAAAATTCCCATCAATGTCAATGGGTCCAGAATTTGGCCCTTCTGTCTTTAAACAATTTCTTCCCAGGAGCTAGGACAAGAAATTCCAGGTGATCTAGGAAACCACAGAAGATGTACTTCTGGGTCTTTTTTTAAATGATTCTTTTTCCTGCTTGACACTGGCAGATGTGCTGTTAGGCATGGTGATGATAGCCTTAAGGTATGTCTTCATTGCAGAGTTAACCTGGGCCCATATGTGGGTATTGTCCCCACCCCCCTTGTCCCACAAAAACCCTCTCATTTGAGTTTGGTGATGTTTTCAATCCTGGCTAACTGGTTCTCAGTCTGGTAACCCACCCAACTTTGCAGTGAAGATACAGGTTAAACTACTCAAGTGCTTGATTGTCCTCCAGTGCCTTCCCACAATTCCCTCCGTGTGCCCAGAAGGGCAGGCAAGTTCTTCCACAATTCACTGTAAAAGAATTATTAGCAGCTCAGCTTACAGCCTCATAAAGAATCATGGATACACCCCTTAGACATCCTAGCAATGCACATGGGCGAGAGCAGCACAAGTGAGGACACAGTAAGTTGTGGCTAGTCACTCCCAGACTAGACCAGCCCAGGTGCTTAGTCCCGGATGCTGACCACTCAAGATAATGCTGCAGTGAAGATGCAGCCTCAGGGTCCCAGCTCCAGACACATGCTTTGAGCTTTCCTACATGCTGCTCTGAACATGTATCCAGTTGTGAGAGAGAGAGACCTCAATATTGATGGAAAAACTATAACCTAACTTTTAAAATTATTAGGTTGTTATAAACTTGTTTGTGTCTGTGCTGAATATTAATATGGAGCTACAAGTGTGTTATAGTCAGGATTCTTGAAAACACACATGGTTATCTAGTTATATTACAAAATGTTTAAACAATTTTATTTCCTGTTGAATGCTAATAAAACTGAAAGAGTGACTCAGAAAATAGACTGAATAAAAAGAAAGTTAAAACTCTAACATGAGATGTTCTGAGAATCTCTTGCCATAAAGACAAAGAAAATACAATTGTCAAGAAAGAATTACAACTCTCATACATACATGCATTAACAAACCATATTCATAAGATTAAGAGGCTCCTTAGGACAACCCACAAAGGTACCGAGCCAGTGAAAGGGTGTCAGAAACCAATTGTGAATCTAACCAAGCCTAGAAGAGGGGTGTTTTCCTATAATATCATGGAAACAGAAAAGTATCTAAACCCTCACAACTCTGAATTCTGAACTCTGAAGTGAGTGCTCCTCTCTCTCTCTCTCTCTCTCTCTCTCTCTCTCACACACACACACACACACACACACACACCTGCTTGCTTAAATAGCAAAATACTCCAAAACTCATCCTGGCCATCTTTACAAGCAAGCTCCACAGGTAGCTAAGATTAGAAAAGACTCAAACAGAAACCAACCCAAAGAAACTTCCCTGTAAGATAGTGTACTCACCACCCAAGGTGCCCCCTTGTATTAGGGTTTGAGTCACAACGGGTCCTTGTCTCCAGAGCCTACTGCAGGCTAGCTGCCTCTCACTGAGTCTTCTGTGGCTCAGCCCTCTCAACACATAAAGTTCAGGTCCCTTCTGGGGTAACATGAAGGCCCATCTGAAAGTTTGGAAATATCGCAACACAAAAGAGTCTTCAGATCCCCTCTTGGGCTATTCCTCAGCTTATCCTTTGCGGTCTGTCTTCAGCCCCCACTTCCATTGGGCTTGCATGTCCTTTCCTCAGGGGCTGGTAGGGAACCCAGGCCCCCCCTCTACTCTGGGTTCCAGTATAGGACCCCTGTATTAAGCACTAGATCTGCTTCCTCAGACATGCTGCTGTTTCCCTGGGCTTGTATCTTACTTATCTTCCCTCTTACTCTAATCTTGGCCCCTTATGCTGTGTTTCCTCAGCTTGTATCCTTTTGTTCTCAAGCATCTGGCTTCTCTTTGCTGAACTGCTCTTCTGCCCCGCTTAGGCTCTACCGAAGTACTTTTAACTCAGGGCTTCCCTCACAGGAACCTGACCTGCTCTCTGTGGGTTTCTCTAGACAGGAGAGTTCTTCTCCTCTGCAGTCTCCCTCCTCTTTCCCTCTCTTATGCCATTTGCACCCTGCTGTTAGCTGCCTTAAACTCCTGGTGTTCCCGGGACTATACTGACGGAGATCCAGAGAACCATGCTAACCTCGCCCTGACAAGTTAGCATGCTGAATTTAAAACAGTTTGTAATTTTAGTTGTGTGATTAATTCCATCTGTCACATACTCTTTGTACATGGTAGGATGCAAGGTTCTACTAGTGGGTCAGGCTTCTGTGCCAGATATAGACTGACTATAGATCTTCCATCAATGGGGGAGATACTAGAGATGTGTTCTCTTTAAGACATTTTACCAGCTAAAGTAAGGTATGCAATGTTATAGCCCTGTCAGTCCCAGGATATTAGTTAATTAGACAAGATGGATGAAATAATAGCTTTTATTGGTGAGGTGAGGTGAGGTAAGGTAAATCACACCTGGCGCCACCTAGCGGCTGATTATAATTCAGTATTAACATTTTGTTTCATCATCTCCTTTAAGTTCGACATTCCTGCTATTTACAAAATTTACACTATCTTTAAAATTCAATATGTATCAGTCTGTTAAGTGTCTCTGAATTGTACTGGTTTTCTAATTACACAGCTTGAACATGTAGCAGCTTGGTTGTCTGGCTGTCCATTAGTTGCAACAATTGTCTCTGGTTGGTTTAGAATCTTTGAATCTTTTTCTACAAATGCAGAACAAGAAGAGTTATTGTTCATTCTGAGGAACAAACTGAAGATGCCAATGGTTTCTGCTGAACTCTCCACCGTCTCTCTCGATAACTTATGATCTGGGCAATGAATTATTTTTCTTTATGACAGCTGAATTCTCCATCCAGTTTGACACATAAACAGTCACCAGGTTATAGATCTGGCAGTTCTCTCAGTTATAAAAGTGTTAAGCTATTTTTATCCAGTTTGGCTTCTCTCTCCAAGTCTGGCCACTTTGCAGATAGATTCTTTCCCAAAGTTGGAACAATAGTTCTGATTTGTCTTCCCATCAGGAGTTGTGCTGGACTATATCCAGAGCTGCTATTGGTGCAGATTTGTAGCTCAGAAGAGCAAGGACTGGATCTTCCTGATGAAGGATTTTCTTGGCTGTTCATATAACTCTCTCAGCCTCTCCCTTCGCTTGTGGGTAATGCAGGCTGCTACTAATATAATCAAAATCATATTTCGTTTGGAATTACTTAAATTCCACTGCAGTGAATTGTGGCCATTGTCCATCACTAGTTGTTTCTGACTATCAAAATGAGCAAAAGTGCACTTCAGTTTTCAATAACACTGTGTCATATTATGTCTTTCAAGTAAATTATTTCTATACACTTGGAAAAATATTCCACTATGACCAGGTAATTATGTCCTCTGAATTCACAATAATCTGCAGCCAGTCTCTTCCAAGGTAGAAGTGTTGTTGTTATTAAATGTGTGGCTCCACTAATTAGGTGCCTCCTGGACCCTGGAGCGGATGTGGAAGATGAGTGTTGGGGGAAATACGGGGCAGGTCGGGGTGGGGCCTAAGTTTAGGGCATCCCAGTCCCAGCTGGACGGCATGAAGCAGCCGGGGAGAGACGTGGCTCTCCCAGTCCCAGCAGCTCAGTCTCTCCTACCCACAGCTGGGCTGCAGTGGCCTGGAGAGACTTCTGGCTAGAGAATGACTCCAGTAACTGTGTTTTTTTAAAAAATAATCCAAATAATTCATCTCTTCTTCGCCTCCTCAAAACTGTCATTAAAAATCACATTTAATAACTATTTTTATATTCACAAAAGTGACAATGTATTATTTATGCCTAGCTTTTGCATTGGATGGCATTTCAGAATTACTAAGCTGGTACATAGGTTAATTTATCTAGTTCCTAAAATGAATGCTACCTCCACCAACTGCTTAAATTATTTGGATTTAGCTTTGTCTTGGAACACGTATTACGGCTTTAAAGTTTGATTTGCAGTATCACTCTTATATTTTCTAACCTGTCATGTCCCAGTTCTGGGACTATGGTGGCCAGGAGAGATGCCTCTCGCCAGACACATTCTAAAACTTAATGGAAATCACTTCGAAATTTGGACAAGTGATTTCCATTAAGTTTTAGACTGTGTTTGGGGAGAGGTATTGGAAACCATTAAGGCCAGATCTTTGCTATCTGGTACAGGTCTGGCTCTTCAGAGTACTTCCATTGACTCATAAGTAGCAAGCACTAGGTTTGGTGTTAGGTGCTTTGTTGGATGAAGACCTTATTTGCAAGCTCTTTGAAGCAGGGATCTGTCTGCAAACTCCAAAGCCATGTGTTAATGTGCTCCATTTACTTAATGAGCCTACTCAGAGTGTTTGAGTTGGTGACACACAGTGTGAAACCAGGAGAACTTTGCCTGTTTCTACAGGGCTCTCTTGCACTTGCACGGTGTGGGTCCTAAACACTCATTTAAAATACCCACAAACAACCTGTCAGGGTTCCCTCCTCACTTTGAATTCTGGGGTACAGTTGTGGGGACCCGCATGAAAGACCCCCTAAGCTTATTTCTACCAGCTTAGGTTAAGAACTTCCCAAGGCACAAATCCTTACCTTGTCCCTGGATGGTATTGCTGCCACCACCAAGTGATTTAGACAAAAATTCAGGAAGAGGGTCACTTGGAGTCCCTATTCCCTCAAAATATTCCCCCAAACCCCTTCACTCCCTTTCCTGGGGAGGCTTGAGAATAATATACTAACCAACTGGTTACAATGTGAGCACTGAACAAACCCCTTGGTTTTTAGGACATTGAAAATCAATCAGGTTCTTAAAAGAAGAATTTTATTTATAAAAAATAGTAAGAGAATCACACCTGTAAAATCAGGATGGAAGGTAACTTTACAGGGTAAATAAAAAGATTTAAAAGACAGAGGATTCCCCTCTGACTCTGCTTCCCAGTTACAAAACAGGAATGAAATTATCTCTTAGCATAGGGAACATTCACAAGCTAAAACAAAAGATAATCTAATGCATTTTTGTAATCTTAGATGAATCATTTCAGGTATGTTTTCAGGAGATGTTTTACTTGCCTGGTCTCTCTCTCCATCCATAGAGGGAACAAACAAAGAGAGCACAAACAAAACCTCTCCCCCGATTTGAAAGTGTCTTATTTCCTTATTGGTCCTTTTGGTCAGGTGCCAACCAGGTTATTTGAGCTTCTTAACCCCTTACAGGTAAAGTGATTCAGTATATCTGGTCAGGAGGGATTTTATGTTACTGCATACATAAAGGTTGTTACCCTTCCCTTTATTTTTATGACACCAACCATTTGATGTTTTACTTCCCTTTGTATTTTCAGTGTTGTCACTTGCTTGTTTGTGGGTTTGTTTGCTCTCTGTGTTGCTTTATTACTTATTTTTATTGTTCTCTGTGTGGGAAGTATTAAATTAAGAATTGACATCCCCTAGAAATTATATAAGCCTGAGTGAACACCTTTTACTCTCCTTTCCAGTATCAGAAATTATTGTATTAATATTTGCGATGAGAGCATGACTATTTCTAGTCGACTCAGATTTGTTTAGCACCTCTGTATGCGAATATATAGTATCAGTCTAAACAGAAAGGCAATACCAGGTATATAACATTTTAATCTGCCTTTTCAGGAACTGTGATAAGCATGTCTCCACACAAATTCCACTGGGGTGAGGAAGAAAGCATGGATTTGTCTTCAGCTCTCTGACTAGAGTCAACATATTTCCCTATGCTGAATACAGAACACCTGGTAAAATTACTTGTATTCAATCAAATTCAATGGCAATCAATCAGAACTATGCAGTACAAACATTCAAATTAACATCAAGTTGACTGAACCTCTGTTAAAAAGAAATACTGTGTACACCTCTCTCACATGGGGGGGTGACCAACCGATCTGACCCAACCCTCCCTGTCCAGTGCTCTCTGCCCCCCTGTGCCTGAATAGGCCCCAGGAGGGACCAGGGCCATCATTAGGATTTATGGGGCCCTACGCGGTATTATTAAATTGGTGCTCCTATGCCTGATGGCAGCCTGGGCTCACAACCCATGGGGGAGAGACGAGGCAGCAAAGAATACCGAGCCACGCAGCCCACCTCACGGTGGCGGAGAGTCACAATTCCACACAAAGACCCCAGTACTCCTCTCCCTCACACAGAGTGTATGGCGCCGGTGCATTCGGCTCTGTGAATAGGGCCCCTGCCTAAGGACACTGCAGCGTGTGTTGGGTGTGCAGGAGCCAACCTGCTTTTACCTGCTGTCATGGGCGGTGGGTGAAGCTGCTGCCTGGGGAGGCTAGTGCCCCAGACCACCTCTTCTGCCTGTGGCCCCGCCTGTACTCCACCCCTGCTCTGCCCCACGCCCCGCCCCACCCTGTACCCGCCCCACCCTCTCCCCACTGTCTTCCTCCTCTCTTCCCTCCCCCTATCTGCTCATCCTCTTCCAGCCAAATCCCTGAACCCAAATAAAGCAAATGACATTAGAAAGAAATTGCCAAAGAGTGTTTTTTTTCAAAAGAAAATGGAGCATATTTTCCACTGCATGCCAGATGGTGAAGAGTGGACATACACCAGGTACCTAATTAAAAGCATTAAACTTGGGAATAAAAATGTCAGTCACAGGTATTTTGATATATCTTGAAGTTTGTCAGAGTTTTATTTGCAAGAACTTTGTAGTAAAGGCAAGTCAGCTGTCCTGCTGAATACAACATTAAATATTATGGAATACATGATGCAGCTCTTCTCTGTTTTACATTTTCTTAAATCAGTATTTCTAAGATGGATTTTATATTTTAAATGTACTCTTAAGCCTTCATGAAGTAATCATTCCAGATTATTACATATTTAACTCACTGAAACAAAGACATTATTTTAAATTAATCAGTCACAAAGTTTTAGTGTGTTCATAACAATATTAATTGCTTTTAGAAAAAGGGAACACTAATTTACTTTGTGTGATCTTCATAACAATGGACATGTTTATGAAATTTCACCAACTTTAAAAAATATGACAGGTTTCAGAGTAGCAGCCGTGTTAGTCTGTATTCGCAAAAAGAAAAGGAGTACTTGTGGCACCTTAGAGACTAACAAATTTATTAGAGCATAAGCTTTCGTGAGCTACAGCTCACTTCCACGAGGATGGCAAATGCCTGTTAAATGGCTTCATTGCCACTTGAATGGCTCTTTAACAGTTTCAGTGTTGTGCTAATCTGGCAGGCTCAAAGGCTTTTTCACTTTTAAGTTACTAGATCCCTTCTGGAGGAATTCAGAGTAGCAGCCCTGTTAGCCTGTATTCGCAAAAACAAAAGGAGTATTTGTGGCACCTTAGAGACTAACAAATTTATTTGTTACAGCTACAGTGAAGTGCTACAGCTCACTTCATCGGATGCATTCAGTGGAAAATCCGATGAAGTGAGCTGTAGCTCACGAAAGCTTATGCTCTAATAAATTTGTTAGTCTCTAAGGTGCCACAAGTACTCCTTTTCTTTTTAAAAATATGTTTCCAAAGATTTTAGGTATAACAAAAGATTTTATATCTTACTAAAGTACTGATTTTGCTGGAGGATTCTCTTAAAACTACTTAATCAAATAGTCAGAAGTAAAGAAAGGGAACCTCGTTTGTCCAGCTATCTGGAAGGAAAGGGGTGTTGTCCCTTTAAGGGCTTTCTTCAACAGAGGGGTGAAGGGAGAAAAGGATGGACAGAAAGACAAGGAAGGCTTTCGAAGCAAGTTTTTTGTACGGTAGTAATTAAAATTAAAATGTGTATTTTAGATAAGGGTGGTCTTTTGAAGTATTTATTTAAAAAACTATGTCTGAAGATTCAATCATTTAAGGCTGAAGATGAATACTCAGTTTGTGCATCTAAAATCTATGCAAGGATTTTTGAAAGATGTGATTTTATAATCTTCAGCAACACACTAATGAAATATTTTTAAAAGCAAATTTTAAACTAAGGTTCCATAGACTAACATATTCTGAGTAAATATTACAGTAATGCACAACTGTTTTTGTCAGTAAATTCAGAAACTGACAGTATACACCACGAGGATGGCAAATGCCTGTTAAATGGCTTCATTGCCACTTGAATGGCTCTTTAACAGTTTCAGTGTTGTGCTAATCTGGCAGGCTCAAAGGCTTTTTCACTTTTAAGTTACTAGATCCCTTCTGGAGGAATTCAGAGTAGCAGCCCTGTTAGCCTGTATTCGCAAAAACAAAAGGAGTATTTGTGGCACCTTAGAGACTAACAAATTTATTTGTTACAGCTACAGTGAAGTGCTACAGCTCACTTCATCGGATGCATTCAGTGGAAAATACAGTGGGGAGATTTATATACACACAGAGAGAACATGAAACAATGGGTTTATCATACACACTGTAAGGAGAAAGAAAAGGAGTACTTGTGGCACCTTAGAGACTAACAAATTTATTAGAGCATAAGCTTTCGTGAGCTACAGCTCACTTCGTCGGATGCATTTGGTGGGAAAAAAAGAGGAGAGATTTATATACACACACACAGAGAACATGAAACAATGGGTTTATCATACACACTGTAAGGAGAAAGAAAAGGAGTACTTGTGGCACCTTAGAGACTAACAAATTAATTAGAGCATAAGCTTTCGTGAGCTACAGCTCACTTCATCGGATGCATTTGGTGGAAAAAACAGAGGAGAGATTTATATACACACACACAGAGAACATGAAACAATGGGTTTATCATACACACTGTAAGGAGAGTGATCACTTAAGATAAGCCATCACCAACAGCAGGGGGGGGAAGGAGGAAAACCTTTCATGGTGACAAGCAGGTAGGCTAATTCCAGCAGTTAACAAGAATATCAGAGGAACAGTGGGGGGTGGGGTGGGAGGGAGAAATACCATGGGGAAATAGTTTTACTTTGTGTAATGACTCATCCATTCCCAGTCTCTATTCAAGCCTAAGTTAATTGTATCCAGTTTGCAAATTAATTCCAATTCAGCAGTCTCTCGTTGGAGTCTGTTTTTGAAGCTTTTTTGTTGAAGTATAGCCACTCTTAGGTCTGTGATCGAGTGACCAGAGAGATTGAAGTGTTCTCCAACTGGTTTTTGAATGTTATAATTCTTGACGTCTGATTTGTGTCCATTCATTCTTTTACGTAGAGACTGTCCAGTTTGGCCAATGTACATGGCAGAGGGGCATTGCTGGCACATGATGGCATATATCACATTGGTAGATGCGCAGGTGAACGAGCCTCTGATAGTGTGGCTGATGTGATTAGGCCCTATGATGGTATCCCCTGAATAGATATGTGGACAGAGTTGGCAACGGGCTTTGTTGCAAGGATAGGTTCCTGGGTTAGTGGTTCTGTTGTGTGGTGTGTGGTTGCTGGTGAGTATTTGCTTCAGATTGGGGGGCTGTCTGTAAGCAAGGACTGGTCTGTCTCCCAAGATCTGAGAGAGTGATGGCTCGTCCTTCAGGATAGGTTGTAGATCCTTGATGATGCGTTGGAGGGGTTTTAGTTGGGGGCTGAAGGTGATGGCTAAAACCTACTGACCGCTATTCCTACCTACATGCCTCTAGCTTTCATCCAGATCATACCACTCGATCCATTGTCTACAGCCAAGCGCTACGATATAACCGCATTTGCTCCAACCCCTCAGACAGAGACAAACACCTACAAGATCTCTATCATGCATTCCTACAACTACAGTACCCACCTGCTGAAGTGAAGAAACAGATTGACAGAGCCAGAAGAGTACCCAGAAGTCACCTACTACAGGACAGGCCCAACAAAGAAAACAACAGAACGCCACTAGCCATCACCTTCAGCCCCCAACTAAAACCCCTCCAACGCATCATCAAGGATCTACAACCTATCCTGAAGGACGAGCCATCGCTCTCTCAGATCTTGGGAGACAGACCAGTCCTTGCTTACAGACAGCCCCCCAATCTGAAGCAAATACTCACCAGCAACCACACACCACACAACAGAACCACTAACCCAGGAACCTATCCTTGCAACAAAGCCCGTTGCCAACTCTGTCCACATATCTATTCAGGGGATACCATCATAGGGCCTAATCACATCAGCCACACTATCAGAGGCTCGTTCACCTGCGCATCTACCAATGTGATATATGCCATCATGTGCCAGCAATGCCCCTCTGCCATGTACATTGGCCAAACTGGACAGTCTCTACGTAAAAGAATGAATGGACACAAATCAGACGTCAAGAATTATAACATTCAAAAACCAGTTGGAGAACACTTCAATCTCTCTGGTCACTCGATCACAGACCTAAGAGTGGCTATACTTCAACAAAAAAGCTTCAAAAACAGACTCCAACGAGAGACTGCTGAATTGGAATTAATTTGCAAACTGGATACAATTAACTTAGGCTTGAATAGAGACTGGGAATGGATGAGTCATTACACAAAGTAAAACTATTTCCCCATGGTATTTCTCCCTCCCACCCCACCCCCCACTGTTCCTCTGATATTCTTGTTAACTGCTGGAATTAGCCTACCTGCTTGTCACCATGAAAGGTTTTCCTCCTTCCCCCCCCTGCTGTTGGTGATGGCTTATCTTAAGTGATCACTCTCCTTACAGTGTGTATGATAAACCCATTGTTTCATGTTCTCTGTGTGTGTGTATATAAATCTGTCCTCTGTTTTTTCCACCAAATGCATCCGATGAAGTGAGCTGTAGCTCACGAAAGCTTATGCTATAATAAATTTGTTAGTCTCTAAGGTGCCACAAGTACTCCTTTTCTTTTTGCGAATACAGACTAACACGGCTGCTACTCTGAAAACTGTAAGGAGAGTGATCACTTAAGATGAGCTATTACCAGCGGGGGAGGGGGGAAGGAGGAAAACCTTTTGTGATGATAATCAAGATGGGCCATTTCCAGCAGTTAACAAGAACGTCTGAGGAACAGTGGGGGTGGGGTGGAAATAACATGAGGAAATAGTTTTACTTTGTGTAATGACCCATCCACTCTCAGTTTCTATTCAAGCCTAAGTTAATTGTATCCAGTTTGCAAATTAATTCCAATTCCAATTCTCGTTGGAGTCTGTTTTTAAAGTTTTTTTGTTGAAGGATAGCCACTCTCAGGTCTGTAATCGAGTGACCGGAGAGATTGAAGTGTTCTCCAACTGGTTTTTGAATGTTATAATTCTTGACGTCTGATTTGTGTCCATTTATTCTTTTACGTAGAGACTGTCCAATTTGACCAATGTACATGGCAGAGGGGCATTGCTGGCACATGATGGCACATATCACATTGGTAGATGCGCAGGTGAATGAGCCTCTGATAGTGTGGCTGATGTGATTAGGCCCAATGATGGTGTCCCCTGAATAGATATGTGGGCAGAGTTGGCAACGGGCTTTGTTGCAAGGATAGGTTCCTGGGTCGGTGGTTCTGTTGTGTGGTGTGTGGTTCCTGGTGAGTATTTGCTTCATGTTGAGGGGCTGTCTGTAAGCAAGGACTGGCCTGTCTCCCAAGATCTGTGAGAGTGATGGGTTGTCCTTCAGGATAGGTGGTAAATCCTTGATGATGCATTGGAGAGGTTTAGTTGGGGGCTGAAGGTGATGGCTAGTGGCGTTCTGTTATTTTCTTTGTTGGGCCTGTCCTGTAGTAGGTGACTTCTGGGTACCCTTCTAGCTCTGTCAATCTGTTTCTTCACTTCAGCAGGTGGGTATTGTAGTTGTAAGAATGCATGATAGAGATCTTGTAGGTATTTGTCTCTGTCTGAGGGGTTGGAGCAAATGTGGTTTTCTCTGGAGCAAGACTCACCAGGCTGCAGCAGCCAGCTGTGGGAGCCTGCAGGAAAGGTCAGAACAGGGATAGGAAGAGGCAGGCGAGTGGACACTAAGGCCCAGGGGTGCCCCAAATTTTCAGGTGCCTTACGCAGCCGCCTAAACTGTGTATGCCTAAGGACAGCCCTGGGAGGGACCCACCTCTCCTGGAACCTGGTGCTGCGTTTTCCCGAGGCAACACGGGGGCACGCAGGGTCACAGGCCCCTCCTCCCCAGATTTCTGCTAGGGTTCACACCAGAATGTGGCCAGCAGCAGCCTTTTGGCGCTGTGAGGGAGGAAAGAGGCGGGAGCTGCTTCCAGCAGCCGGGGAGGGAGGCGGGGAAAGGATGACCTGGCCTGTGTCTTTGCAGACTTCATCTGTTCCTCCCTCCCCCGCCATCCACTCCCCTGTGGCTAGAAGCAGCTTGTCCCTTCCTGCCTGCACACTGTTGAAAGGCAGCTAACAGCTCCAGGCTGCTGCTTACCACTGCCATAACCCAGCCATCTCTTGTCCCCTGGCTACAGTGCAGGCAGAAAGGGGTTAAGCCCTAAGGATGCATTGTGCACCAGGGCCCCTGGAGCCTGACTGCAGGGGTTTCAGGGAACCTGGCCGTAGAAGTGGCTCAGCAGGGGAGGGTGCTTAAAGGACGGAGCAGCCCTGCACTCCCTCGGGGCAGGATCTGGGGGCAGGAGGAGAAGAGGGTGTTAAACCCCTGCCTGGAGGGGCTGCTGTGGAGTCTGCAGGGTCTGGGCTTGAACAGGTTGGAAATTGCTTCCCTCCATCACCACTCCAGAGCTTAGCTGAGGGGTGGAGAGGCTTCCCCGTGCCAGTACTGTGCGGGGCTTTGGCACATGCAGGGCTTGGTTTCCCCTGGCCAGCATCCCAAGCTGGAGGGTTTTGAGCTTTCCTGGGGCCCCGGTCCAGCCAGAGGCAGTGGGGGAAGGAAGGAGCCTGCCAGCCAGGCTCTTGGTGAGCTGAGCGCTCCAACCAGGGGCTGGTTCTCTGCACAGTGCTGGGAGCAGGACGTGCCCTGCCAGGGGAGATATGGCAGAGCAGTGGAGCTGGGTGGGGGGTGAAGGGGAAAAGCAGGGAGATGACAGTGAGAGGAGGAGCACAGAAAGGGCTGTGGGTGGGCAGCAGAGGTGACATGTAACCAGCTGGAATCTGCCCACACTCACCAGCCACTGCAGCAAGCAGCCAGTGCTGGCCAGAAATGGGATGGGGGACAGGGCTCTGCTGGCCAAGAGCCGGCATGCACTGGGGACTGCACTAGTGGACCAGCAGGGGGAGTGGCTGGCCTCGCATGCTGCAGCTTTGCCCCGCCCACCAGCCTTGTACACCTACCCCATTATCAGCCACTGTACCCCAGCACTCATTGCTGGTGGGTGGGCGGCAACAGGACCCATCAGTGCCGATGGGGGGAAGACAGAAAACATGGGACAATTTGCCTATTTTTAAGAAAAAGTTGAGACACTTGCAGGAGGGCTTAAATATGGGACTGTCCCTTTAAAAACGGTACATCTGGTCACCCTATCTCTGACCCTTCACAAGAAGACTTTCTTCTTAAGGCCCTGATTCAGCAAAGCCCTTACAAGGTGCTTAATTTAAGCACATGCTTAAGATCCATTAAGTCCCAATGAAATCAAGCTTGATGAATAGGAATGGATTTAAGCACAAAGTCAAGCATGTGTTTAAGTGCTGTGCTGAATTAGAGCCTATCCTCCATTTTTTGTGACCACCTCTGTCTGGCTATGTAGACTCCCTCCTCAGGCCCTTCGTTACCAGCACTCCCAGCTATCTTCGAGACACCACCGATTTCCTGAGGAAACTACAGTCCATTGGTGATCTTCCTAAAAACACCATCCTAGCCACTATGGATGTAGAAGCCCTCTACACCGACATTCCACACAAAGATGGACTACAAGCCGTCAGGAACAGTATCCCCGATACTGTCACGGCTAACCTGGTGGCAGAACTTTGTGACTTTGTCCTGACCCATAACTATTTCACATTTGGTGACAATGTATACCTTCAAATCAGCGGCACTGCGATGGGTACCCGCATGGCCCCACAGTATGCCAACATTTTTATGGCTGACTTAGAACAACGCTTCCTCAGCTCTCGTCCCCTAATGCCCCTACTCTACTTGCGCTACATTGATGACATCTTCATCATCTGGACCCATGGAAAAGAAGCTCTTGAGGAATTCCACCATGATTTCAACAATTTCCATCCCACCATCAACCTCAGCCTGGACCAGTCCACACAAGAGATCCACTTCCTGGACACTATGGTGCTAATAAGCGATGGTCACATAAACACCACCCTATATCGGAAACCTACTGACCGCTATTCCTACCTACATGCCTCTAGCTTTCATCCAGATCATACCACTCGATCCATTGTCTACAGCCAAGCGCTACGATATAACCGCATTTGCTCCAACCCCTCAGACAGAGACAAACACCTACAAGATCTCTATCATGCATTCCTACAACTACAATACCCAGCTGCTGAAGTGAAGAAACAGATTGACAGAGCCAGAAGAGTACCCAGAAGTCACCTACTACAGGACAGGCCCAACAAAGAAAACAACAGAACGCCACTAGCCATCACCTTCAGCCCCCAACTAAAACCCCTCCAACGCATCATCAAGGATCTACAACCTATCCTGAAGGACGAGCCATCGCTCTCTCAGATCTTGGGAGACAGACCAGTCCTTGCTTACAGACAGCCCCCCAATCTGAAGCAAATACTCACCAGCAACCACACACCACACAACAGAACCACTAACCCAGGAACCTATCCTTGCAACAAAGCCCGTTGCCAACTCTGTCCACATATCTATTCAGGGGATACCATCATAGGGCCTAATCACATCAGCCACACTATCAGAGGCTCGTTCACCTGCGCATCTACCAATGTGATATATGCCATCATGTGCCAGCAATGCCCCTCTGCCATGTACATTGGCCAAACTGGACAGTCTCTACGTAAAAGAATGAATGGACACAAATCAGACGTCAAGAATTATAACATTCAAAAACCAGTTGGAGAACACTTCAATCTCTCTGGTCACTCGATCACAGACCTAAGAGTGGCTATACTTCAACAAAAAAGCTTCAAAAACAGACTCCAACGAGAGACTGCTGAATTGGAATTAATTTGCAAACTGGATACAATTAATTTAGGCTTGAATAGAGACTGGGAATGGATGAGTCATTACACAAAGTAAAACTATTTCCCCATGGTATTTCTCCCTCCCACCCCACCCCCCACTGTTCCTCTGATATTCTTGTTAACTGCTGGAATTAGCCTACCTGCTTGTCACCATGAAAGGTTTTCCTCCTTCCCCCCCCTGCTGTTGGTGATGGCTTATCTTAAGTGATCACTCTCCTTACAGTGTGTATGATAAACCCATTGTTTCATGTTCTCTGTGTGTGTGTATATAAATCTCTCCTCTGTTTTTTCCACCAAATGCATCCGATGAAGTGAGCTGTAGCTCACGAAAGCTTATGCTCTAATAAATTTGTTAGTCTCTAAGGTGCCACAAGTACTCCTTTTCTTTTCACCTCTGCAAGATCTGTTATAAGTCTGAAAGCCTCTGTCTTTCCTCTTCTGCAGGCAGTTCCACCTTTTTCATTGACAGTATCCTCTAGTAATTGCGCAGACTTCTCTGCTGTAGTCTTTTTCAGACAATGTCTCACTGCTACATAAGAGCTGGATATTGTTATGATTACTACACTACTACTGGTAGTAGCAATGGTGGTAGCACTAGTGTAGATAGGCTCAACCCTGTATCCAAAAGAAACAAAGCTCACACCATTCATAGCTGGACAGCAATAAGTATTCTGGTGACACAAACATGGCAGTAATATTACAGGTCCCAGTACAGCAAGGTACTTAAGCATAAGCCTTATTTTAAACATGTGAAAAGTCATACTGAACTAAATGGGACTATTCATATGGTTAAAGTTAGACACATGCTAAAGTACCTTGCTGAAATGGGGCCTAACTGAGAAATTTCAAACTTGTGTATTTAAGCTTTGGACCAATAACTTTCTTTCCCAGATGTTTTTTCTTTTAAGTAAGTTGGAAAAGCTAACAGTCTTAACGTAAAGTTAACAAATCTTTTGGTTTGGGATATATATAGCTGACCTGGAACAGCCTGCATATTTTCTAGTCTTCTTAGTCTTTTGTTAAGGTCCAGATAACCTCATTCTTCATATGCCTGCTCTTATGTATTCCTCTAGGTTTTGTTTCTTTTATAGTTCACACTGTGATACATTTTAAAAGAAAAATTCTGCTTGAGGCCATGGTGTCTCCCATGGTGAAAGACTAGGTAGCCCTATTTTTAAAAATACTAGGGTTCTGATATTTATTATTACTAATCAGAAGTAACAGCACAATCTTCCTATTACTTTTCTGCACGGGAGGCTACAATTTATATACTTGCTGATTTGTGCTACTGCTACCCTGTGCACATCTATTATTTATTTATTTATATCTGTCATGTTGCTGCTTACACCATTCTTTTAAGATACTTCTTTTGTCCTCAATCAGTCCTGGATTATTATTATTACAAGTTCCCATCACTTCAGATACTGTATTGTCAACTTTATCTTTGAAGAGTTGTTCATAAATTTAATTACAGAAGTAGAGCATTCCCCTGGCCAGCATCCCAGGGGAATTACTAAAGAATTGTGGTGCCTCACATCATCAAAAACAAAACAATAATTTACAATTTATAAGGAGCCCAGTTGCCTAAGCGTTGTCAAATGTTTTGTAGCATCACAACATCGAGGAGGGTTTAAGGAGAGATGTAAAGTTGGCTAACATAGTGGGGTTTTGCAGATTTTCCAAGGGAGTTCTTCAAATGCATGAAGGGCATGAAGGTGTGTGTTGGAAAATTTGACTAATGGGCAGTTAAGGTTTGCATAGTTGATAGAGAGTAGGCAGAGGTCAAGAGTCAATAGTATATAACTGATAAGAGACAGGGCAGGAATAGGCCATGAAGGGCCTTAGAAATGAAGACAAGTAGTAGCCAAAATGTGCTCAAGACTGCAGGAAATAAAATATGACAACAATCTGTCTCCTGCAGATAGCCATAGGAGAGCCTAGAATAAGGAGTAACTTGTCAGATTTTATTTTCTTTCCCTTTTTTTGGTGTGTTTGTGTGGGGTGTGGTTAGAGGTTCTGGATGATAAGAAGAAACAGAGATGTGTGCCCATCAGGGCCAATCCTACACATGAAAACTTCAAGAGTGCCTGTTATTAGTATGAACATAACAACAGTTGGTTAATCCCAAAGCTCTTATTCAATTTTCACTCGCTCCTTACTTTAGCAACATATATATTGATGCCAATAGAAGTTTTGTCACAGGAAGGACTGAGTAAAAGCAAAGTAAATACATTCTGAACTGGCCCAATACTAGTAACATAGAATTGCTAAATAGTATACTAACAAAAATTCATATTAATCTAATAATACTGATACTGCCAGTTTTTCTTCTGTCCTACTTTTCTTCCAGAGTGAAACAGCAAGACACGTTTGTGGTGTGACTCAGGAGAAGTTCTGATACTCAAATCCTACTGAAGAAAAAGAGTTAGATGCTTAATCATTTTGACTATAGATTAATCCTGATTTACTTCCTACCGTCAGTACTGAAGGCATCTTTGAAATTTTCTAGTCATACATGACTGGCCTCATCACCATAGTAGCTGAATGCCTTCTAATAGCGTATTATGTGATGTAACTAATGTCTGTGCATAGCTTCGTTAGATCAGCCAGTGACAACAAAGAAGGGTTACAATCTATCATTTGCACAAAATGATTGATGGGAGGACTGCTCAAAGCCAAACTGCTGCCCATAATGGTATAACAGTGTAAAGTACAATGTCGGTGCAAAGATGCAGCTGCTGCTGAAGATGATCGCTGGTTTTCTCTTTGTTGGTAGGACAGGGATTTAATTACCAATCTCACAATGTATTTTTTGGGACAGTAGATATGTCTTTCTCTTTTAGCACCAATCATTATATTCTCAGTGGCTGACGAGTGGGACCAGGAGTAACATTCAGTTTGCTGGTAGAAGTAGGGAGTTTTTCTCTCTCCCTCTCTATATAGTATAATGAACCTACAGTAGGACTGTGACTTTGAACCCTGAAGTGCACAGAGAAGGCTTATGTGCAAAGCCAGAGGGCTGCCATTTGTTTAGTGATGTGGAACTGGCTAAGGCAGTGATCATTTTAAAGTTTGTGAGACACTGTGTTGATTTTCACCATAAATTATGCACCTTACTCTGCCTGCGGGACTGCTATGCACATTTCCTGGATGAACTCACAGTCCTTGGCCTCAGGAAAAACAGCCTCTCTGGATAGCAGAGGGAATGAAAAATTTGATATCAGGCTGAATGCTTCTTGCTGAGTTGGTTGTTATTAATGACACTGGAGCACAGGGCAGTTGGAACAATTTATATAGTGGGGGAGCTGTGAGCCATTGAACCAAACTGTAAACCCTGTATATGATGGAAACCACTTTAAGCCGGGGATACGGCAGCATCCCCAGTACCCCTTGTCCCAGCACTTATGCTGGAGCATGTTGTGAATGGAGTGGATGTGTCTAAGCTTGTGTTTTGAGATCATCTTCCTTCCACAAAAGAAGATCTACTTCTGATGGCTCATCTCAATTAATTACTTCCTCTAACTAGAGGAGCAGCCAAATTAAAACTAAATAGGTATAGAATAGCTATAGATAGAGTATCTAAAGAAGATTTCTGTAGTCCTGGCTCCTTCAGTTCTGAATCATTTCTGGAGGCACTGAGTTGCCACTTACTGGAATTCCCTGTTCTTCACACCCCGGAGCCTCCCAATGAGCTCTCAGAGACGCTTAGTACTGTACATGCAAACAGATAAATTCCACTTTACCCACTGGCCCTTTGGGTGAAGAATGTTACAACTTGTCATCAAAGGTTAGGAATTCTGTATCATTTCTTTCCGTAAGTGAATAGCTGCAGGAACAGAGGAAGGGAAGGCATCTGCCTGCTGCAGAGAGTAATACCAGTTTGCTTAATAAAATGATACCCAGTTAGGCAACTCTTGACAAGATAGTATAATCTGTTAACTCAATAGAGAAATATAATTCAATACAAGGCATAAATATAGGGCCAGAATCTGGCTAGCCTCTGAACAAGAGTGGGAGAATACAGGGAGTGTCTTTCTTACTTGTGTCCTTGCACAGAGGCTAGCCAGAAGTTTGTGGGGGAAGTATAGTCACTGCAGTTGGCTACCCAATGGGTGGCAGGGTGAAATGGATGGCAGGGCCAGCTCTAGGCACCAGCAAAACAACCAGATACTTGGGGCGGCACATTTCTAGGGGCAGCATTCTGGTGCCGGCCATGCCGCCCCTAGAAATGTACCCCCGCTGCCCCAGCTCGCCTCCGCCTGCTCCCCTGAGCGTGCCGCTGTCGCTCGGCTTCTCCCCACTCCCTCCCAGGCTTGCTGCACCCGAAACAGCTGTTTCGTGCTGCAAGCCTGAGAGGGAGGGAGGAGAAGCCAAGCAGCGGCGTGCTTGGGGGAGGTAGCGGTGGTGAAGTGGAGGTGAGCTGGGGTGGGGAGTGGTTCCTCTACCCCCCCAATTACTTCATGTGCTCCCCCCCTCGCTTACCTCCCCCTGCTCCCCTGAATGCGCTGCCTCTCCCTCACCTGAGAGGGAGGGGGGAGAAGCAGAGTGGCGGCATGTTCAGGGGGTCAGGTGTAGTGGAGGTGAGCTAGGGCAGTGAGTTGCTGGGGGGGGAGCCGCAGGAAGCAAGGGGGGGGGGTTCGGTACGCCTGGGGGAGGAGGCGGAGCTGGGGATTTGGGGAAGGGGTTGGAAAGGAGCGGGGCGGGAGGGGGCATTTTTTTGCTTCGGGCGGCAAAAATCCTAGAGCTGGCCCTGATAGGAGGTGTGGCCATGTTGCTCCTGACCCTACACACACATCGGTCAGCAGAGCTAGCCAGGTGCAAGCAGAAAGCACGCTGCGACAGAGCTACTAGGCTAGTGCGTGCTCTCTGGAGGCCCCAGAAGGAATTCTGGGTGACTAGATACAACTCAACTCCTCCCAGGCTTCCTAAGATGCTTGCATTCCCCTGTCACCCCCAGTTTGAATGAAAAAATGTCAACCAGCTCTTCTCAGTGCTTTAACTTATAGTGAGCACGTCTTTGGGAAACACAATCAGTGCTGAGTTAATGGCAAGTGGCCCTGCCAATTTTAACGTTGAAGGCAAATCCTGGGAAACCAAAACAGAACAGGATATTGGAACAGGATTCTGTACTCTGTGCTCTGAAAGACTTATTCACAATGGAAAGTGAGATACTTTCTTGCCTTCTTTATAAGAAATACTTCTTTATAAGAAGTACGGTGACAGGAGCTGGGCTTGCTGGTGGTGCTTCTTAGTGGGTAGGTCACCTCCCCCCTGTCCCCGGTATCCCTCGCCAGCAATCATGCCAGTGCTATGGCAGTTCAACTTTCGGCAGTTAGCGACTTGGCCCTCTGTCTGGATCAACAGCAGAGTTTGCCCCCTTCCAGATATACACAGTTCAACATTCCCACAAAAGAAAGGGTCTTCAGCCCACCTCCAGGTCCCTGTGGGAGGTACACCCATGACTCAGGACTTACAATGTCTCTATCCTTTCCTCCTCTCCAAGAGAGAAAAAGGGGCTTATGCCCCTTCCATAAAAAGGTTGATTGGTAGGGGAGCCCAGGCCCTCTATCCCTACTGGGCCATATGAAAGGCAGGAATAGCAAAATGCCCAGGTGTGCTTTAAGGTTGTCTCCCTGGGCCACTTCCTAACATTTGCTTCCCCACAAGGCCTCAAAGTCTTTCACTGAAAGTCCAACAGAAAATAGCAAAAACAATTGAATAGTCAGCCCACCTGGGCTCAGCTGGTAACTTTTTTCTTTGCAGACTAGCTGCAGCTACCAACTGGCCCAAGTTTCTGGGTTTCACTCTGACCTCCTGAGGCTGTCAGTCCCACTCTCTCTCTATCCAGAGTTTCAGGCAGGTGGCAGTCCCTAATCAGCGCATCTCCAGTTAGGTTTCCAGATGAAGGCCAGGCTCCCAGGATTCTTTCAGCCCGGAGCTCAGGAAAGAAAGCTCCCAGCTACCTCTCACCTGGGTCTCTTCCCTGGCTCCTCCTCTAGGGCATGGGGTAGCTGCTGCTTGCAGGCCCCTCCCTTACAGTAAAGGCTTCTGCAGTGCCCATACTCAGGAGCTCTCAAGATAGGGCTCTTCTCCTCTACTGTCTCTCCCCTTCTTCTTCTTCTTCTTCTCCTTCTTCAGTTTCGTGGTGTAGCAGACTCACTTCCTGAGTCTATGATTGCCATGCAATGTGCTTTGTATCTTTTTCATGATTTAGAGTCTTGCACTTTTCCTGGTATTCTTAAAAAATTGCAGAAGAGCTTTTTTTATTGGGTCCCATTTTCCTTGTTTTCTTGATAGAGGTTTCAAGGAAAATGTTCGCAAAAAGAAAAGGAGTACCGGTGGCACCTTAGAGACTAACAAATTTATTAGAGCATAAGCTTTCGTGAGCTACAGCTCACTTCATCGGATGCATTTGGTGGAAAAAGCAGAGGAGAGATTTATATACACACACACAGAGAACATGAAACAATGGGTTTATCATACACACTGTAAGGAGAGTGATCACTTAAGATAAGCCATCACCAGCAGCAGGGGGGGGGAAAGGAGGAAAACCTTTCATGGTGACAAGCAAGGTAGGCTAATTCCAGCAGTTAACAAGAATATCAGAGGAACAGTGGGGGGGGGTGGGGGTGGGAGGGAAAAATACCATGGGGAAATAGTTTTACTTTGTGTAATGACTCATCCATTCCCAGTCTCTATTCAAGCCTAAGTTAATTGTATCCAGTTTGCAAATTAATTCCAATTCAGCAGTCTCTCATTGGAGTCTGTTTTTGAAGCTTTTTTGTTGAAGTATAGCCACTCTAAGATCTGTGATCGAGTGACCAGAGAGATTGAAGTGTTCTCCAACTGGTTTTTGAATGTTATAATTCTTGACGTCTGATTTATGGATTTAAGGAAAATGTTGTTACTTTAAGACCTCTGAGTTTTCTATATAAACATTTCCTTTCACAGGTACAGTTTTTACAATCCCAAGGATATGATCTATTGTTTCCTGGACCTTACATGTTATGAATAATCCATCCTAGTGCATGTTAATTAGAAATAGATTACTATTTAATCCACAATGCCCTGTTAGAATTCTAAATAGAGCCACTTTGCTCTTACCCTGAGGACCTTGTCAACTGTTGGGCATACTTCTTGGAATTTTTTCCCCTTTGTTTCATTTGCCCACAGTTCTTGCCATTCCTTCCTTAGCTTATTTTTGATTAGGTGTGTGATGCTGTATTGAATATGTGGAACACTTTGTCATATTATTGATTCCAATATAATAAAATTACAAGGAATCTGACCACATATGCCGTGTGAGATATCTGGGAAAATGATATGATTTGCCAGCTATGATAATCTTGTTTATATGTTTGTATCACCTTTGTATCATGAGTTATAGAGATGTATGGTATATCTGGATTTCAAACTTGTGCTGTGCATCTGGGTGACACCCCCAGATAGACTGGCATTAGCACTGCCTAGCCTTTCGATGGTGCATGAAGGGTCATCAACTGTACAGTGAATCCATTGAAAGAAACCAGGGAAATAAACCTTATGAGTAGGGCCCTACCAATTTCACGGCCGTGAAAAACATGTCATGGACTATGAAATAAGCCCTTTTCTGTGAAATCTGATCTCCCTGAAATCAGCTGGGCTGGGGAGGGACAGAACTTGTCCTTTCCCTTCACGGCTGTTATCGGAGGGAAATCAGACCCACCTCCACAGGCAGCAAAGAAGTGAGGGTATACCCCCTGTGGCTCTTGCCAGGGCTTGGGGCGCCCAGGCTTGGGGCTGCAGCAACCTCCAGGCTGCTGCTTCTCTCCCCGCCCACCTGCAGCGGCTTCTGCTGGGGTTGGAGGCCACCTGGGCTCCAGCTGGGGTTTGGGGTTCCTGCCCAGGCTCCAAGACCTGGACTGGGTGCTGCCACCCACCGCAGCTCCAGCCCCTACAGTTTCTGCCTGACTCAGGGTTGCCTGCCCCTGCACTCCTGCCAGGGCTCAGGGACTGGGCTGATGGCTGCCACTCCCTGCAGCTCCAGGCACCGCAGCTCCTCCCAGGCTCAAGGCTGCCCCCCATGCCATGGCTTTTGCCCAAGATCAGGACTGCTGCCTCTCCCCTCCATGGCTGCTGCCTGGCCTCAGGGATCTGGGCTGGGGGCTGCCACGCCCTGCAGCTCCAGCTGGGACTCGGGGTTTCGCTCCCCACAATTCCTGCCTGAGCTGCAGGCTTCCGCCACCCCCACAGACAACACCATCTGGCAGCTGGTGAAGAAGTGGATGTTTCTTCCCCAGAGGGCCAGCAATGAACTGATGTACATCTCGCACATGCAGGGCAGTGTCAACATCCCTGGAATGGGTGATCTGTGCGATGTTGCCGTGATCACTCACAATTTCTACCTTCTGACGTGCCTGGATGCCACAGTGAGGGACATCACTCTGCAGGATGCTGTCAAGAAGCACCATTATCACTCCGAGAGCCAGAACCATGCTGGAGAGGACCCTGAAGGATGCCATCCGCTGCCAATACGTGGAAAACCTGAAACGGAAGCTGGACCCAGGGCAAGGCCTTTGAGGTGATGTGCAAGTGGGACGCCAGCAATCACTTCCTTTCCAGGGGCAAGTTCACCCAATTTGCCGACTGGGGGTTCATCTACTGGGCCTGGCTCAACTGCGTCCCGCTGAACGGAGCAGTCTGCCACTAGAATCAGGACAAGCAATGAAGGAAGTGCAGCTATGCCAACGAGACACTACCTCACATCCTGTGTAGCTGCAAGCCCCATTCCAGAGCCTGGCAGCTGCAATATAATGCCATCCAAGATCGTCTGGTCAGAGCCATCCGGCCACCTGTGGGGAAGGTAGCCGTGAACTCCGCCATCCCTGGAACCAACAGCCAACTGTCATCACCAGTGAGGACCGGAAGAAGATCATCATGGTGGACGTCACAGTGCACTTCAAAAACAGGCCCCAGCTTTCCACAATGCCTGATTTCAAAAGCTGGAGAAATACACCCCTCTGGCCAACACCCTGAGAGCTAGGGGCTATGAAGTCCAAACTCATGCGCTGATCGTGGGATCCCTGGGCACATGGGAGCGAGTGCTGTGAGAATGCAGAATTGGTCAACACTATGTTCGGCTGATTCAGCACTCATGGTGTCAGACGCCATCAGGTGGTCGAGGGACATCTACATAGAACACATCACTGGAAATCGACAATACCAGGAGGGATGAGCTGGAGTGCCAATGAGAAGTGCAGTCAGGATAGCAACTCAAATACTTTCCTGATGGACTGTTTTTTTTTCTCTAAATGGACAAGCTATCCTTAATTCTCAATTACTGAAGGACAATCTTCACTCATTAATATATTTTGCTTTCCTCCACCAACTCTCTGTTTTGGTATCCTGCTGTTAATTGAGTTATCTCGTTAGACTGACTTCACACTTGGTAAAGCATCTCACATCTTTTCATGTATTTATACCTGCTCCTGTATTTTCCAGTCTATGCATCTGATGAAGTGGGTTTTAGCCCACGAAAGCTTATGCCCAAATAAATTTGTTAGTCTCTAAGGTGCCACAAGGACTCCTTGTTGTTTTAGCTTCAGTGTTACTCCCAAAATTGGTGGTTATCTGTTGTCCCTCTTGCAGCCTGCCCTGACCGTGACACTTTCAGTGAGTGCTATCACAGGCACCCTGTGCCACAAGGTGTTTAAATTCCAGTTTGCTTAAGGGGATTCCTAGGTCAACTTGTTCATGATTCATAGCATGTTTTGCTTGTTTGTCTGCAATTTCATTGCCTGCTATCCCGACATGCACCAGGATCCATGCTATTACTATGGTTATAGCACATTTCACCAGTTTGGTTGTTAGCAGTAATATTTTATTAAGAATATAATTCATGCTGTCAGACTTACAACTGTAAATTGCCTGAAGCTCTAATAAGGAATCAGACAGGATGGTCATGGCAGGTGGCTGCACATCTAAAGCCCAATTTAGTGCTAGCATAATCCTTGTTAGTTCAGCTGTAAAGATGGATACAAAGTTAGTACGCAAAAAGAAAAGGAGTACTTGTGGCACCTTAGAGACTAACAAATTTATTAGAGCATAAGCTTTCGTGAGCTACAGCTCACTTCATCGGATGCATTTGGTGGAAAAAACAGAGGAGAGATTTATATACACACACACACAGAGAACATGAAACAATGGGTTTATCATACACACTGTAAGGAGAGTGATCACTTAAGATAAGCCATCACCAACAGCAGGGGGGGGGAAGGAGGAAAACCTTTCATGGTGACAAGCAGGTAGGCTAATTCCAGCAGTTAACAAGAATATCAGAGGAACAGTGGGGGGTGGGGTGGGAGGGAGAAATACCATGGGGAAATAGTTTTACTTTGTGTAATGACTCATCCATTCCCAGTCTCTATTCAAGCCTAAGTTAATTGTATCCAGTTTGCAAATTAATTCCAATTCAGCAGTCTCTCGTTGGAGTCTGTTTTTGAAGCTTTTTTGTTGAAGTATAGCCACTCTTAGGTCTGTGATCGAGTGACCAGAGAGATTGAAGTGTTCTCCAACTGGTTTTTGAATGTTATAATTCTTGACGTCTGATTTGTGTCCATTCATTCTTTTACGTAGAGACTGTCCAGTTTGGCCAATGTACATGGCAGAGGGGCATTGCTGGCACATGATGGCATATATCACATTGGTAGATGCACAGGTGAACGAGCCTCTGATGGTGTGGCTGATGTGATTAGGCCCTATGATGGTATCCCCTGAATAGATATGTGGACAGAGTTGGCAACGGGCTTTGTTGCAAGGATAGGTTCCTGGGTTAGTGGTTCTGTTGTGTGGTGTGTGGTTGCTGGTGAGTATTTGCTTCAGATTGGGGGGCTGTCTGTAAGCAAGGACTGGTCTGTCTCCCAAGATCTGAGAGAGCGATGGCTCGTCCTTCAGGATAGGTTGTAGATCCTTGATGATGCGTTGGAGGGGTTTTAGTTGGGGGCTGAAGGTGATGGCTAGTGGCGTTCTGTTGTTTTCTTTGTTGGGCCTGTCCTGTAGTAGGTGACTTCTGGGTACTCTTCTGGCTCTGTCAATCTGTTTCTTCACTTCAGCAGGTGGGTACTGTAGTTGTAGGAATGCATGATAGAGATCTTGTAGGTGTTTGTCTCTGTCTGAGGGGTTGGAGCAAATGCGGTTATATCGTAGCGCTTGGCTGTAGACAATGGATCGAGTGGTATGATCTGGATGAAAGCTAGAGGCATGTAGGTAGGAATAGCGGTCAGTAGGTTTCCGATATAGGGTGGTGTTTATGTGACCATCGCTTATTAGCACCGTAGTGTCCAGGAAGTGGATCTCTTGTGTGGACTGGTCCAGGCTGAGGTTGATGGTGGGATGGAAATTGTTGAAATCATGGTGGAATTCCTCAAGAGCTTCTTTTCCATGGGTCCAGATGATGAAGATGTCATCAATGTAGCGCAAGTAGAGTAGGGGCATTAGGGAACGAGAGCTGAGGAAGCGTTGTTCTAAGTCAGCCATAAAAATGTTGGCATACTGTGGGGCCATGCGGGTACCCATCGCAGTGCCGCTGATTTGAAGGTATACATTGTCACCAAATGTGAAATAGTTATGGGTCAGGACAAAGTCACAAAGTTCTGCCACCAGGTTAGCCGTGACAGTATCGGGGATACTGTTCCTGATGGCTTGTAGTCCATCTTTGTGTGGAATGTTGGTGTAGAGGGCTTCTACATCCATAGTGGCTAGGATGGTGTTTTTAGGAAGATCACCAATGGACTGTAGTTTCCTCAGGAAATCGGTGGTGTCTCGAAGATAGCTGGGAGTGCTGGTAACGAAGGGCCTGAGGAGGGAGTCTACATAGCCAGACAATCCTGCTGTCAGGGTGCCAATGCCTGAGATGATGGGGCGTCCAGGATTTCCAGGTTTATGGATCTTGGGTAGCAGATAGAATACCCCAGGTCCTGGCTCCAGGGGTGTGTCTGTGCGGATTTGTTCTTGTGCTTTTTCAGGGAGTTTCTTGAGTAAATGCTGTAGTTTCTTTTGGTAACTCTCAGTGGGATCAGAGGGTAATGGCTTGTAGAAAGTGGTGTTGGAGAGCTGCCTAGTAGCCTCTTGTTCATACTCTGACCTATTCATGATGACGACAGCACCTCCTTTGTCAGCCTTTTTGATTATGATGTCAGAGTTGTTTCTGAGGCTGTGGATGGCACTGTGTTCTGCATGGCTGAGGTTATGGGGTAAGCGATGCTGCTTTTCCACAATTTCAGCTCGTGCACGTCGGCGGAAGCAGTCTATGTAGAAATCCAGGCTGCTGTTTCGACCTTCAGGAGGAGTCCACCTAGAATCCTTCTTTTTGTAGTGTTGGCAGGAAGGTCTCTGTGGGTTAATATGTTGGTCAGAGGTGTGTTGGAAATATTCCTTGAGTCTGAGACGTCGAAAATAGGATTCTAGGTCACCACAGAACTGTATCATGTTCGTGGGGGTGGAGGGGCAAAAGGAGAGGCCCCGAGATAGGACAGATTCTTCCGCTGGGCTAAGAGTATAGTTGGATAGATTAACAATATTGCTGGGTGGGTTACGGGAACCATTGTTGTGGCCCCTTGTGGCATATAGTAGTTTAGATAGCTTAGTGTCCTTTTTCTTTTGTAGAGAATCAAAGTGTGTTTTGTAAATGGCTTGTCTAGTTTTTGTAAAGTCCAGCCACGAGGAAGTTTGTGTGGAAGGTTGGTTCTTTATGAGAGTATCCAGTTTTGAGAGCTCATTCTTAATCTTTCCCTGTTTGCTGTAGAGGATGTTGATCAGGTGGTTCCGCAGTTTCCTTGAGAGTGTGTGGCACAAGCTGTCAGCACACCACCGATTTCCTGAGGAAACTACAGTCCATTGGTGATCTTCCTAAAAACACCATCCTAGCCACTATGGATGTAGAAGCCCTCTACACCAACATTCCACACAAAGATGGACTACAAGCCGTCAGGAACAGTATCCCCGATACTGTCACGGCTAACCTGGTGGCAGAACTTTGTGACTTTGTCCTGACCCATAACTATTTCACATTTGGTGACAATGTATACCTTCAAATCAGCGGCACTGCGATGGGTACCCGCATGGCCCCACAGTATGCCAACATTTTTATGGCTGACTTAGAACAACGCTTCCTCAGCTCTCGTTCCCTAATGCCCCTACTCTACTTGCGCTACATTGATGACATCTTCATCATCTGGACCCATGGAAAAGAAGCTCTTGAGGAATTCCACCATGATTTCAACAATTTCCATCCCACCATCAACCTCAGCCTGGACCAGTCCACACAAGAGATCCACTTCCTGGACACTACGGTGCTAATAAGCGATGGTCACATAAACACCACCCTATATCGGAAACCTACTGACCGCTATTCCTACCTACATGCCTCTAGCTTTCATCCAGATCATACCACTCGATCCATTGTCTACAGCCAAGCGCTACGATATAACCGCATTTGCTCCAACCCCTCAGACAGAGACAAACACCTACAAGATCTCTATCATGCATTCCTACAACTACAGTACCCTGCTGAAGTGAAGAAACAGATTGACAGAGCCAGAAGAGTACCCAGAAGTCACCTACTACAGGACAGGCCCAACAAAGAAAACAACAGAACGCCACTAGCCATCACCTTCAGCCCCCAACTAAAACCCCTCCAACGCATCATCAAGGATCTACAACCTATCCTGAAGGACGAGCCATCGCTCTCTCAGATCTTGGGAGACAGACCAGTCCTTGCTTACAGACAGCCCCCCAATCTGAAGCAAATACTCACCAGCAACCACACACCACACAACAGAATCACTAACCCAGGAACCTATCCTTGCAACAAAGCCCGTTGCCAACTCTGTCCACATATCTATTCAGGGGATACCATCATAGGGCCTAATCACATCAGCCACACCATCAGAGGCTCGTTCACCTGTGCATCTACCAATGTGATATATGCCATCATGTGCCAGCAATGCCCCTCTGCCATGTACATTGGCCAAACTGGACAGTCTCTACGTAAAAGAATGAATGGACACAAATCAGACGTCAAGAATTATAACATTCAAAAACCAGTTGGAGAACACTTCAATCTCTCTGGTCACTCGATCACAGACCTAAGAGTGGCTATACTTCAACAAAAAAGCTTCAAAAACAGACTCCAACGAGAGACTGCTGAATTGGAATTAATTTGCAAACTGGATACAATTAACTTAGGCTTGAATAGAGACTGGGAATGGATGAGTCATTACACAAAGTAAAACTATTTCCCCATGGTATTTCTCCCTCCCACCCCACCCCCCACTGTTCCTCTGATATTCTTGTTAACTGCTGGAATTAGCCTACCTGCTTGTCACCATGAAAGGTTTTCCTCCTTCCCCCCCCTGCTGTTGGTGATGGCTTATCTTAAGTGATCACTCTCCTTACAGTGTGTATGATAAACCCATTGTTTCATGTTCTCTGTGTGTGTGTGTATATAAATCTCTCCTCTGTTTTTTCCACCAAATGCATCCGATGAAGTGAGCTGTAGCTCACGAAAGCTTATGCTCTAATAAATTTGTTAGTCTCTAAGGTGCCACAAGTACTCCTTTTCTTTTTGCGAATACAGACTAACACGGCTGCTACTCTGAAAAAAGTTAGTACGGCTTTCTTGAGTCCGAGTGAGGGCATGTAGAAAGTTGTTCCCATGTTTCCTGTTCCTTCCTCTTTTGAGCCAACTGTATAAATCTGGCTACAGTGTCCCCACTTATCAAAAATATATTGATTTGCTATATCTTGTATATTTATTGCTTCTCTTTTATTTATTTTATTATATAATTCCATGTCTCTCTCAGGGGAATGGTTTTCCAGTGTTGGTCATATAGATACAACTTTACATCTTTTTGGATTTTCCTTGAAGATAATTCCCTTAATTTTGTCTGTGGAGAATCTGAAGCCACCCCGCCACCCCCGTTTCCCCATTCTGCATTTTTCTTAAGTGCATCACTGGGTCTTTTGGATGTGGTCTTTCAAGGTTTTGCCTTTTGGTCCATATGGCACAGACTTTAGCAAATAATGTGACCCCTGTTCTTCTAATCATCTCTATAGGGAGATCATTTATCATGATGTTAATGAGAGTTGGGCTAATTACACTGCCCGTGGAATTCCATTTGCAACTGAATGTGCACTGGAAAAAGCTTTTCCCTTTTGGACTTGTAGAGTTCTTCTGCCTAAAAATTCCCTTATCCAGCTGTACATTTTTCCTATAACGCTCATGGAGGCCACTTTATGAAGTAGTCCTTTTCTCCATAACACACTGCAGGCTTTTTCCATGTCCAGGAAGGTTACAATAATGAATTCTTTGGTTCTCCTGCTTTTTTGTGCTTTTGTCCTTGGACTGCGAGATAGGCTGGAGTCTGAGCTCTGGGACACTCCTGAGTTCAGAAGTCTACACAGCAATGAAACAGCCCGGCAGCCTGAGCCCCACAAGCCCAAGTCAGCTGTCACAGGCCAGCCGCAGGTGTCTGCTGTGCAGACGTACCCAATGTTCATGGGCGGCATGTGAATCTCTGGCTCCGGGAGGCTAGCCCCCAGCCTCGCCCCTTCTGCCTTCGCCCTGCCCCTGCCAGAACTCAGAGCCTCTTCACCGTGGCTGCCAGCCTCCCCGCCCAAGCCCTGGGCAGTCTGAGTGCTCCAGCTCCAGAGTGCCAGGTGGCCCCCAGTGTCTGGCAATGCAGCCCCAGCGCCCCTTGCTCTGGAGCGCTGGACAGGCGGGCTGCCTGGCCCCCAGCCCCGGATTGCTGGGTGGTCCCCCCTAGCTCCAGCCCCGCCATGGAGGAAAAGCACAGGAGGGAAGCAGGAGGGTCCCAGGGGCGGTGCTTAGGCAGAGCTTTATTTCCTCTGCTGACATTTCAGTTGGCAAACCATACACTACCCCTCTTGTTTCTGTGAGGAACTTGGGTAGCTGACAGCTTATTTTTATTTTATCTACCATTTTTGTCTTAAGGAGCTTCCCTACTGGTTCTTTGTTTTTACATTCCAATAACAAGTCTCTGCCAGTCCTTAGCTCTTACTATATCTCCAGCTCTATTTTAACATACTCTGCAATCCTCAAGGGGTTGATATCTCCTATCTTTATATCCTTGCCTTGGGATTTTACTAGTTTGTAACTTTCCCCATTTCCCTTTCCTGCCTTCCTTTTCATTGGCTCTTCTTCTGGTTCCAGAGAATCTGCCCTTTTCTCTTTTCTTGTTTCCATCCAGTCTTCCTCAATGCTTTCCCTACCCTCATTGTCTAACCTGGCTTCTGTTTCATTTGTTATCTCTTCCACCTCATTCTGTGACCACACTCAACCACAGCTCCTGCCCAGCCCAGCCCAGCCTCCCCTCAGCAGCCCAGCCAGCCAGCCCATCTCCCCTTCTGAGCTGTCTGGCACCTTTTGAAACTTCTCCTCCAGCTGGAGCTGGCTCTGCAGGTGTGGCAGGGTGGAGTCACGTGAGAACTGCTCCTTACCCCCTTCTGCCCCAGTGTGGTTGCCGGATGGTACTATAGCAAAGAATCAGGATAAAGTCTCAATGATGGGTGTACATTTGGCCCTTTAAATGTAATAGTAAAAATGAGAAAAATGAGGACTGTAGAATGATCACTTCTGAACATAAAGTCTGGTCCTGTCTTTGGTTTGGTAGGCAATAATTTACCCTGGCCCTATTAGTGTGACAGTCTGTATAATGCAGTATGACATTTATTGCTACTCTAAAATGCACGATGAACTAGGACACATTAAGATAATATAAAAAGAAGGAAAAAGTAGCACTTCTTCACCAGCTGCCAGACGGTGTTGTCTGTGGGGGTGGCGGAAGCCTGCAGCTCAGGTGGAAGTTGTGGGGGGTGAAACCCCGAATCCCAGCTGGAGCTACAGGGGGTGGCACCCCTGAGCCCAGATCCCTGAGGCCAGGCAGCAGCCGTGGAGGGGAGAGGCAGCAGCCCTGATCTCGGGCAAAAGCCACGGCATGGGGGGCAGCCCTGAGCCTGGGAGAAGCTGCGGTGCCTGGAGCTGCAGGGAGTGGCAGCCCTCAGCCCAGGTCCCTGAGCCCTGGCAGGAGTGCAGGGGCAGGCATCCCTGAGTCAGGCAGGAGCTGTAGGGACTGGAGCTGCGGTGGGTGGCAGCACCCAGTCCAGGTCTTGGAGCCTGGGCAGGAACCCCAAACCCCAGCTGGAGCCCAGGTGGCCTCCAACCCCAGCAGAAGCCGCTGCGGGTGGGCGGGGATGAATTTGAAGAAGGCTTCTATGAGCATAAGTAAAAACTACTCACCTAATAAGAATCTGCAATCCATCCTCCTGTGGGTAGTCCTTCCTCATACCTTTGGACCCTTTGAATTTGAAGAAGGCTTCTATGAGCATAAGTAAAAACTACTCACCTGAATAAGAATCTGCAATTTTGGGCTCTGAGATAGTAAGGCAATGGGAACTGCTATCTGTGTGATGAAGCCTGGCTTTCCTCTTACATTTCTATCCTCTTTTTCATGTAGTCAGGCCCTGTTTCCAAGGAAGTGATAAACAGCGTCAGTTTTTATTTAGCACAAGAGCCTCAGATGAAAAGAAACAACATGCTTTCTTCACACACTTTCCACTCCCTAAAGACCAGGTAGGCCATTTCCTTAACACTTTTCAGTCTCTTCTACATTCTTTCAAGTTATTGTTTGTATAATTCTTTAAACATGCGTGCTTAGTATTATTATTATTATTGGACTGGACAAATACAAAAATGACTAAAGAGAGTATGAAATGTCTATACTGATGGGGAAATGAAACTGGGTGGATAGCATCAGTATTAAAGACTCAGCCTTTTAAATTACAAGGGGCTACATCTGGCCTCTTTCCTCGCAAAAGTCCTCCTGTTGTATTCAGTTAGGATGATACACAATCCCCAATTAGTTGTAAAATAGGGGGTTCTACTGTTCACATTTTATTGAAGAAAACAAATAATTCAGAAAATGTGTTACATGATGCATATTCACATTACATGATGGAAAATATCTATAAAACGTAAATTGGGGCAACATTTTCAAAGGTTAAGTTAGGTTCCTCTCTCTCCTGGGACTGCACTTAGAAATTAACTTTCACATTGATGAGATTTTGCTACCTTTATTTAAATGCACAAATAATTCAACAAACACAAACCTTATTAAGACTTCCAGTCATTATGAAGCAAATCCTGGGCCTTCCTCAATGGGTGCAGATGGCCCTGATGATGGAAATGGTGTGGTTCCATTTCACCTAGGGAGGGGGAGGGACTGGGGTTTGTGGTTCATTCCCCAGCATATGCCCAATAAAATTCAGTGTAAGGCAATAATGACCGATACGTTGTTGGTCTAGTTTTTCTTCAGAGTTTTTAATGATTTTCTGTTATACTTCACTAGTAATTGTGTTCTTATTTGAAGGAATCTTATTGCATCAACATTATTTTTATAGATGGAAGAGTGATCTTCCCCCTGATTCTGCACTGGGATCTGGTAACTCAGATAGTCATTCCTATGCAGAGTCCCAGTGCCGGATGGCTTGATAAATGGCTTGATTTTCAGCAATGCTGAGCACCCACAGCATCCAATGGAAGAAGTAGGATTTGCCTCCTGATGACTAAAAGCTGTGATAATGTTGCATTCATCAGATTTCTTATATCACAGGGATTTGTGCCATTTAAGACAAAAGGTGTAAAAATATAGTAATTTGAAAAGCTGATCTTCATCTAGGCAGCCCCAGCAATCCTGAAATGGGTAATTATTGTTTAAAATGAGGACACTGACAAGTGGGTGGAAGGAAGGTATGTTTGCATGCAGTGACTCCCCGATGCAGCACTATCCACTTATTTTAGTCCCATTCACTCATAATGGCTATTTACAGAGCTGCGCTGTCACTCATCTGTACTACAAAGAAATATTTGCTTATTAAGCAGTATTGATTACTCTCCCCGGCAGCCAATTATGCCTCCAACCTCAAATACTAAGCAGTGAGTAAGTATTCATCTGAATAGCGAGTGGGGGTGAAAGTTTGGTCAAAATCCCATTAAAGCAAAAAGGCTAGTTCGGAAGATCTAGATGCACAGCAAGGAACTGGCACATAAAATATCGCCTGCCATTCCCTGTTTACCTATTAAAAGTTTAAACCAGAGCACTAATCTGATTTATTTCATACACAAAACAGTGAACAATTACAAATGTAAATCTTAGAAAGAAGACAGAGAGGGATGGGACAATTCAGAGGGCTAGGTTGTGATCTGTCCCAGTGCAGGTGTGTGGAAGGACTGCATATTTGAAACATCTATTCAAAGTGGCCAAATGTGGCTCTCAAGCCAGTGTGAAGCCACCAAATCTCTGCTGACTTCAGTAGAATTATTATCAGTATTCTCAGTAGAGTTACCACTGTCATAATAATTCAGTTAATTCCTCTGGTGATTCTGTAGATTTTAGAGCACATTTTGATCTGTGAGCTTTAGCTTCTAAAACTGATCTGAAGTAGCAGCTCAGTACATGCTAGAGCTTCATGGAAATTTTGCAGTGGACCATTTTTCATTAGAAAGTACCAATTTTTCAAAAATGATATGTTTCCTAGAAAAATGTCCATCTTGGACAAAATTTCGTTTGAAAGAAAAACTTATAGAGACCATTTTGATAAGGTCTGTTTAGACCTTTTTAGAACAGAACTTTCTGTATTGAAATGACTTTTCATTTCAGTTGTTTAATATTATACAATAAAATTAAAAAGTCAGAATCAGAACAGAATGTTTTGATTTTGCTGAAATGAAACAGTTTGATCAACCCAAAATTAAATTTTTCTGGAATTTTGGTTTGTGGGAAATTTCAGTGTTTGGGGGCCATCATTCCATTCTGGAATACAAAAAAATTTGAAATGAAAAATCTGATTCCTGCACAGCTGTATTTCAGTCTCCTTAGCAGTGTAAAATCACTTCTGCAAAGATACAAAAGCGGGAACACAGAGCTCAAGGGCTGTTTGAGCATAGCACTGGCAGAAGCCCCAGAAAGGATGCAGAGGGGCAACGGTCTTCATTCACATCTGTATGGGCCAGCTACGCACAGAGGAGAATGCATACTGCACTTTGTAGAACAGGAACTGTTCTTGTCCTTGCTCTACAAAACCTTCAGAAAAATTGTGCTTGAAAAGCTTCATGCTCAAGGGCTTTGGGAATGAGCACTGGGGACTTGTCCTTCTGAATCCTTCAGTTCTATGGGACTGTCCCTCGTCTTCCATTTTCATCTGGAGCTGTCAAACAAACTATAAAGCCAAGAACAAAAGGTCCCCTTATCCAATATGCTCTCAGTAAATATTATGTGCTAATCTTAAAACTTTACATGTCGGATAAACAATAGCCGGATTTATTGCCTGCAACTTCATGTTGTTCTTTTAGGAATGTAATACTTTGAAGTGTTTTCCCAGAGACAACGGCAAAAGACATGCATGATCCTTTGTAAACACTGATGCTGATCCAACTTGTTGCACGCTTGATAAAAACCATTTTCAGTCTTCTTTTCCCAGCTGCATTGTTTACACTAGCCTCTCAAACATTTGTAAATAGCTCTTTGCACATTGCTTGCATGCACTAGTGAGTAGTGTATGGGACCAGCCATCCCTGAACCCTTCCTGAGTCAGGGAATCTCAAACCCAATGTCCTTTGGGAAAGGAAGAGAATAGCACTCATTTTGGCCATTCTATCCAACTTCTTCTTTTTGCTGGGTTTCAGAAACTCATTGGTTTTCTGATAGTTAACACAAAAAACCCTACAATGAAACTGCAGAGGGGAAAATTAGCCCAAGATGTATTGACAAATTTCAAACTCCATTTGGGACCCATTGCAGCAGCTTGTGAAGCAAAAGTAGATGGGAGTGAGATTAGTGCTTGAGAAATGATAATAGAAAAAGAATAGTGCCATGGTAATCAGTACCGAGGGAACCCAAACACCTCCTCATTCCCCTCCCATCGCTATCCAAGAAATGGCTCCTGAAGCATCAGGGAAGTGAATTATTTGGTGGGAACAAAGGAACATTACACAGCAATTGCTATATTGGATAAGACCAGTAATCCATCTAGTGCAGTGGTTCTTAACCTGGGGTGCACGCACCACCTGGGGGTGCAAGATGCCCTTTCTGGAGGTGTGAGGCATGCCAGATTTTTTTAGAAGGTAAATCATCGAAAACACAAATTAAGCACAGGCACATAAATACAACTACTTTGTTTCATCAAACCTATGTATTTATTAACATTATACATTTTGTAACGATTACTGTAATATAGAAACAAAAAATATATCTAGGTTTAAAGAACTGACTACTTCCAATGATTTTTGAAAAGGGGTGCAAGAACATATTTTGAGAATCAAAGGGGTGGAGGTTGCAGTAAAGGTTAAGAACCACTGATCTAGTGCAATAACCTGACACCAATAGAAACCAATACCATGTGCTTCAGAGAACGGCACCAGGTAATGGTCCCCATAATGGAATAACCTGTTGTCACAGCTCTGGTCAAGGTGTAGACCTCATATCTGACACCCCTCGTGGCAGTTCCCCCCCCCCCAAATTCAGCTGTCTTGGCTTGAAACCAGTGCCATTTCCCCAAAGTCTCCCAAACAGGTCTTGCATGTTCCCCAGAAGCCCACTGAAGGTGTGGCCTTCTGGTTTACAGTTTACTTCTTTAGGAGTACGAGTCAGTGAAAGCCAGCACACACACAGAGACTTTGCACAGGATTCTAAAATACCATTACTGCTCACTTAGGTAGTACAAGAAATACACAGATCTATAAAAAGTAATAAACACACCTATACACATTTCCCTGACATAGCTTCCTCACCACCCTGGACAGTGCTTTGTGCACGGACCAGAGTCGTCAAAGAGTCCATGATCCTTCCTCTTCCCCTGCCCCGCTGAACATGGCTTCTCATCCAGAGTATGGAATCTCTAGTCTCTTCTCCCTTTCTCTCTCTTTTCCCATGACTGCGGAGAGGGCCTCTCTTTTATAATCTCCAGTCCCCTTTGTAAAATGGCTCCCTGGTCAGTCTCAACAGGAGACAGATCCTTACCCAAAGTGACTTTGTTGTTAGGCAACCTCTTCCCTGACAAACCAGTTCTCCTGGGTAGGAACCAGCCTTTTGTCTGTAGTGCTTCTATTTGAATAAAGTACAACCCAGATTTATTGACCCTCTATTATTAGCTCTGTACTACTATCCCTTGGGAATTCCAGCCCAATATGGAATAAAAATTCAACAGAAAAGGCAAATAAGCTGCACATTCACCACTGAGTTTGCAGCTTGATAAAGACACCTGCAGAGAGTTCATAATGCTAGCTAATCCTGCTGCTCAACTCCTGGACTCCATCATATCCTGTGGCAAGTTCAATAGGCTAATAATGCCAACTTCCAAAGGAAGTGGAAGTACGAGAACACAGGAAAAAAGGCAAAAGTTAAAGAGCTACCTAAAAGTGAATCAAAGCATAGAATGGTCAAGTTATTAACTGTTTAAAAAAATGAACAATAAAAGCAAAAGAGTTCAATATTTTTAAATGGCTTGTGCTGCATTGATATTTGCTTCTTCCCCACCACGTTGTCATTCTTTAGATCGTGCCATCTTTCTGCATTATAAACTCTTGTCTAAACAGAGCCAAACATGCTCTTGAGTATTCTACAATTAATCATAATTACGGCACCAGGGAGTTATTGGCCTATTTATTGAGCTAGATTCTCCACTATCAATACCTCCCCGATTTTGTGAAACCCTTTAGTCATGCTGGGAGTAGGCTGATCCTTCCAATGTATGGCAGCTGTCATGATTCTTGTCACTAACAAGAAGAAGTCCAGCAGTTCTGATGGTGATGACATTGCAGTAGGGTTGTTTAGAATTTACTGTCTACTTCTGAGGGCCCCACTCAAAAATGTAGAGGAGATTAACTTATTCCTTCTAGCCCTTTAATTATCCATCTTTGTGTGGGAGAAAAAGAAATCCCAAACAGTAGCAAGCACCGATATAGCGTGCGACTTTATTCATTTCACGCTAAAGTTATGTTTCTTACAAAACTATAAACAAATCCCAGCACTTCTATATAAATCAGCTGGAGTGAAGACAGTTATATTACTAAACAAGTGACAATGAGCCTCCAGTATATGCCTCTTATGTCATAAAAAGAAGAATGGTATTGCCATAAGAGGGAAAAACAGCGGTCCACTTTACATGAGATATAAAAGCCTCTAGCCTGCTGCAGAACTCCAGCCCCACTACTGAGCTGTGTAGTTCCCTGACCTCAGAGACTGAGGGCATATAGGAGCTGCTAGGACTGCCATCTGCAGTTTACCCAGAGGAGACTGAGAACTCACAGATGACGGAGGTGGTGTGGTAGGAAGTAGCCCAGGGAAACCAGACATTAGTCTCATTACATATCACAATACGAGGCAGCATGTTGTGATAGGATCCCCACTGACCCAGTGGCTGGATTCCCTGCCACTATTAGAGCCTTCGACTGGGACCCAGTGGAGTAGGGTGGGTCCATGTACCCATACCCCTGCTATCACCCCTGGCATGGTGTCATTCCTGGCATGGTGGCCTACTCACCCTAGGCCTGAAAGCGTGTGCCTTGTGTGCTGTCTGTCTGCCCTAGTCAGAATGCTGGGCTAAAGATTGTTCATTGCTCTGCCCTGCCCACACTGTGTTTGCTGTCTGCCCTAGGGAGGAGGCTGGGCTAAATACTGCTCATTGCTGTGCCATGCCCAGAGGGTCGGAAATCTGACTGTGTTTACTGTCTGTAATAGCCAGGAGGCTAGGCCAAAGACTGCTTGCTCCTGGCCCTGCACAGAGGTCCTGTGCACCAGGAACCTTGGGACCCCACTGCTTCAATGGCCTTCGAGGGCAACCCCCTTGATGCTGAGGATGAGCTGCATAGACTGCGACCTGGATGATCCGTCAGCCCTGGAGCCGGACCAGGACTGCCAGGATGGAGAGGTCCCAACCCCAGTGCCGACTGATGAGGGAGCCACCAGTGTAGGAGCTGACTTCAGTCAGGACCAGATGGAAGATCCCTTGGTCCCATAAATGCAATTTGCCTGTGTCAACAGGAAAGTGACAGAGCCCCAGTGAGCGACCAAGTGGTCTTGTTTTAAACTGACCAGTGACCGCTTCTATTGCATAGACTGAGACCCCCAGACTCAAGAGCCCCGGACCCAGTTGGTTCTGCCCCGATGCCACCGAAGTGCCATTCTGAAGCTGGCCTGTGATGTTCCTGCAGCTGGACATCTTGGACATGAAAAGACCCTGGCTTAGGTCTTGGCCAGCTTTTTCTGGCTGGGGCTGCATCAGGATGTGAAAGACTATTGTAATTCGTGTGCCAAATGTTAGCTCGTGGCCCTATAAGGAATGCAGAAGGCTCCCTTTATCCCCTTGCCAGTAATTGGGATCCCCTTCAGTAGGGTTGCTGTGGACCTGGTGGGGCCCCTTATGAAGAGCATTGCCGGATTCAAGTACATCCTGCTCATCTTGGATTATGCCATCTGGTTCCCACCCCTGTTGTTAGCCATTCAGGAGGTACTACAGTCTACAACTAAATTTTCCCTCTTTCAGTTGCTCTACGGTCACCAGCCCCAGGGACTACTAGCCCTGATGTGAAAAACCTGGAAATATACACCATCCCTGGCCCAGGGTCTCTTGCAATATGTTCTACAATTGCAGAAGTGCTTGACTAGTGCTGGAAACCTAGTGAAAGAGAACTTTCAGGCTGCTTAAGGGCTCAAAAGTGGACCTATAAAAAAGGAGCTCAGGCTTGAGCCTTTGAACCTGGCAAGGGGGGGGTCCTCCTACTTCCCTCGGACAAGTTAAAGCTCTTGGCCTGTTGGCAAGGGCTGTATGAAGTGATCTGCCAAGTAGGCCCCGTTACTTATGAAATCTGGCAACCAGACTGATGGAAGAAACAGTTGCTCTACCATGTCAACCTCCTGAAACTGTGGCGAGAGCGTGAGGGGCTGTTGATTGCCCCATATCTCCCTGAAACAGACCTGGGTCCCCAAGTGCCTGTGGCAACAGACCCCAAAGAGCTGCAGCCCTAGGACATACCCACACAGAAACAGGCCCAGAACCGAAGGCTTTCCCCAAGACCTTCACCACCCTGTCAGGTCAGACCACGCTCATCCACCACACCATTCTGACAAGCCTGGGGAAAGTTGTTTGAGAGAAGCAGCTCAGGGAAACTAGTATCAGAGGGGTAGCCATGTTAGTCTGTATCCACCAAAACAACAAGGAGTCCAATGGCACCTTAAAGACTAACAGATTTAGTTGGGCATAAGCTTTCGTGGGTAAAAAAACCCACTTCTTCAGATGCATGGAGTGAAAATTACAGATGCAGGCATAAATATACTGGCACTTGAAGAGAAGGGAGTTACCTTACAAGTGGAGAACCAGTGTTGACAGGGCCAATTCAATCAGGGTGGATGTGGTCCACTCCCAATAATTGATGAGGAGGTGTCAATACCATTTGGTAATCTAACTCCTCATCAATTATTGGGAGTGGACCACATCTCCGCTGACCCAGTGGTGGGATTCCCAGTGACTGCAAGGCCCCTGGGTGTGACCCGGTTGAGTAGGGTGGACCCAGGTCCCTCCACCCCCTCTTACCACCATCCCCACCCCTGGGCTAAAGACAGCTTATTGCTCAGAGGGTTAGAGCCCTGTCTGCCACAGCCGGGAGGTGAGGCCAAAGACTGCTTGATTCCTGGCCCTGCCCAGAGAGCCAGGGCCTATAGACTACTAACTAATGGTGGTTTTGCTGCCTGATGCAGGAAGACAGAGTGGCCTCCCTCCAAGCCTGACAGGAAGGGACTACTACTGACCGCTACACTAATGAATAGCTTTTCAAGCATAACAAAAATGAATTTTATTAATCTTTTGTTCTGTGGCTTATTCTTTGACCAATGTCGCTATGATGCTGCACTCCACAATGTTTTATGGAAATATGCTTATGAGTGTAAATACAATGTAACTGGAATATGCTTTATGCAAAATGTCTCTTGTAACATATCATTACAAAGCTTATAATCTACTGAGTGTGTTCTTCTAATTTCTTCTTCTATTGTAATTGGTCATATAGATACAACTTCTATTGTAATTATGCAAAGTGTGGGCCATTGATGGTGGTTTATAATCTTGATGGCTCCCTTTTATTAGGACAATTGGTTGTAAATGCTCTGTTTACTTGCAAATCTTCCTGGGTGTGTGCCGGCCAGCCCTGGAAGAATGAAGGCTGGGGTCTCACAGGACATGTGACCATGTCACCTGATACTGGAATCCATCTTAAACCTGATGCTTTTCCATTTAGAAGGAGGGGTGGGAACCAGAGAGACAAAAGATTCCTATCTTGTGCCAAAGCTATAAAAGGGGGTAGAAGAGAACAAAGGGGGATGTGAGTCATGAGAAAGCCCCTGCTTTTCACCTAAGATGCCTGCTTGAACTAACAAGGACAAGGACTGTACCAGGACTGTGCCAGGGGAAATGATTGGGCCAAGACTAGGAAGGAGTCTAGTCTGTGAAAGAAGTTTATTGGAACATCTCTGAGGGTGAGATTTACCTGTAATCAGTTTCTAAATGTATTAGGCTCAGACTTGCATGTTCTGTTTTATTTTGCTTGGTAACTTACTTTGTTCTGTCTGTTATTACTTGAAACCACTTAAATCCTACTTTTTTCCTTAATAAAATCACTTTTGTTTATTAATTCACCCAGAGTAAGTGATTAATATCTGGGGGAGCAAACAGCTGTGCATGTCTCTCTATTGGTGTTATAGAGGGTGGACAATTTATGAGTTTACCCTGTTTAAGCTTTATACAGAGTGAAATGGATTTATTTGAGGTTTAGATTCCATTGGGAACTGGTTGTCTGGATGCTGAAGACAAGTAACCTGCTGAGTAATTTTTGTTTAAAGTCTGCAGCTTTGGGGGCGTGGACCAGATCTGGGTCTGTGTTGCAGCAGGCTAGCGTGTCTGGCTCAACAAGGCAGAGTTCTGGAGTCCCAACCTGGCAGGAAAATGGGCTCAGAGGTAATTCCAGCACGTCAGGTGACAGTCCCAAGGGAGTCTCTGTGACTGAACCTGTCACAGTCTTTTCAATATTAATGTTTCCAGCAGAGTTTATTGATCTAGAGGAACACCAGCAAAACGCATTCATTGCTGTTCCTCAACTATCTCAACCACCTGGATCTGTTTCCTATTTAAATCATGTGATGTTGGAAGAGGAAAGAGATATGACTTCCTTTATGCAAATTTGAGGTACTGTGTCACTAATTTGTAATGTAATTTACAGCCAGGTACTTATCATTAGAAATGCATGTAACAAAAATAAATGTATAAGGTGAAATAAATGCTCCACACTTTAGTAATGAATACAATATAAATGCCTTCCTGGATTGATGGATAGTTTGATGTGCATCTTTTGGGGATGATAGTCTAATCTGAGACTCTGGCATTAGTTTCTTTAAATAGTTTTTCTTCAGTTGTGTTGTCAATGTGTCTGCTTTCCTGGTCTGTTATGCATTTATTCTTCTTTGCAGCACTTGATGTACTCTACTGTGCTATTTTAATTCCTTTAATTTCCCCCCTCCCCCATTAGAAATATTTGATTCAGTGAAGTTTATGAAAAGAGATAACATTCTCTCAGTAAAAATGATAAATATTTGGGGTCAATCCTACATTATTTGCTCACACAGACATTTAATGGAAGTCCATCAGAGTTTTGGGTTGCAAGGAATGCAAGACAGAGCTTTTAATTAATATTGGAAAAATGACGAAATTGAATAACTCAGGGGGCTGGTCATGGGTTACAGACAATCTGGGGCTTGATTCTGATTTCACATCAATTTTACAATGCTATAACTTCATTGGAGTTATGCCTGGCTTATATAGTATAAGCAAGATCTGAATCAGGCCTTAATGTCTCAAAGATTATCATTTCAAAGAAGAAAATTCTACATGAACTGAAATCAAGGCTACAGGTCTGAAAAGCCCCAAACTTTGAATAGATTAAAATCCAGATTTAGGTGGGGTATCAAACTCTGGCCCATGTGTCTGAAATGGTCAAAACTAAACCATGGATCAAAACAACCCATAACTTTGGAAAAGTTTATGTTGTAGCTTGGTTCCATCTCTAAGGAAAAAGTATTTTACTTTGAAAAGCAGATTTTTTCAGAGCAACTATATTCCCTATCTACTCCTTTTAGCAGGGCAGAGTACATGAAGTCTTGGATATGGTAGATGCTCCATCATTTAGGATTTATCTACATGGGGACACCTAGGAAAATTAATTTGGATTAACTGAAGGTGTTAATTTGAAGTTTTGATTAGTTAAAAAGCATTAAGCCCCTGTGTGAACACCTCATTCATAATAGTAGTCTTAGTTAATTTTATGTTAGGGTATATCTACACTACAAAATTAGGTTGAATTTATAGAAGTTGGTTTTTTTAGAAATCGTTTTTATATAGTCGATTGTGTGTGCCCCCACACAAAATGCTCTAAGTGCATTAAGTGCATTAACACGGTGGAGTACTTCCACAGTACCGAGGCTAGCGTCGACTTCCGGAGCATTGCACTGTGGGTAGCTATCCCACAGTTCCCGCAGTCTCTGCCACCCATTGGAATTCTGGGTTGAGATCCCAATGCGGCAAAAACATTGTCGTGGGTGGTTCTGGGTACATGTTGTCAAGCCCTTCCTCCCTCTATGAAAGCAACGGTAGACAATCATTTCACACCTTTTTTCCTGAGTTACCTGTGCAGACGCCATACCACGGCAAGCATGGAGCCCGCTCAGCTAACCAGCACCGTATGTCTCCTGGGTGCTGGCAGACGTGGTACTGCATTGCTACACAGCAGCAGCTCCTTGCCTTGTGGCAGCAGAAGGTGCAATAGGCCTGATAACCACCTTCATCATGTCGGAGGTACTCTTGGCCACCTCAGTAAGGTCAGTCAGGATCGCCTGGGCAGACATGGGTGCAGGGACTAAAATAGGAGTGACTCAACCAGGTCATTCTCTTTAGTCCTGCTGGCAGTTGTATTGCACCATCTTCTGGAGAGCAGCCAGGAGATGAGGATGGCTAGCAGTCCTACTGCACTGTCTGCTGCCAGCCAAAGATGTAAAAGATAGATGGAGTGGATCAAACAAGAAATAGACCAGATTTGCTTTGTATTCATTTGCTCCCCCCTCCCTCCCTCCGTGAAATCAACAGCCGACAATCGTTTTGGTGAGGTTTGTCAGGGGCCTCTTGAAAAGTTTAATGGAGATTCAGTCTTGCCTGGCATACCAGGGGGAGGGAAAGCTCAGTGGGTTGAGCATTGGCCTCCTCAATTGGCCCCAATCCTTGAGGGGGCCATTCTGTGTGACAGTGTTTTTGTTTCTCCTTGATGTAAAGCCACCCCCTTTGTTGATTTTAATTCCCTGTAAGCCAACACTGTAAGTCATGTCAGCAGTCGCCCCTCCCTCCGTCAAAACAACGGCAGACAATCATTCTGTGTCTTTTTTCCGTTCAGATGCCATACCACGGCAAGCATAGAACCCACTCAGATCACTTTGGCAATTAGGAGCACACTAAACACCACATGCATTAGCCAGAAGTATATGCAGCACCAGAACCTGCCAAAGCGAAACTAATGCCAGTGCTAATGGGGCAGGTTCATGCCATGGAACACCAATTCTGGGCCCAGCCTTATGGGACTGCATAGAGTTGCAGGTCTGGGACGATTCCCAGTGGATGCGAAACTTTCGCATGTGTAAGGGCACTTTCATGGAACTTTGCAAATTGCTTTCCCCTTCCCTGAAGTGCCAGAATACCAAGATGAGAGCAGCCCTCACAGTTGAGAAGCGAGTGGCAATAGCCCTGTGGAAGCTTGCAACACCAGACAGCTACGGTCAGTCAGGAATCAATTTGGAGTGGGCAAATCTACTGTGGGGGCTGCTCTGATGCAAGTAGCCAATGCAATCAAAGATCTGCTGATATCAAGGGTATTGAGTCTGAGAAATGTGCAGGTCATAGTTGATGGCTTTGCTGCAATGGGATTCCCTAATTGTAGTGGGGCCATAGACAGAACCCATATCCCTATCTTGCACCGGAGCACCAAGCCGGCGAGTACATAAACCGCAAAGGGTACTTTTCAATAGTGCTGCAAGCACTGGTGGATCACCAAGGACATTTCACCACCATCAATGTGGGCTGGCCAGGAAAGGTACATGACGCTCGCATCTTCAGGAACTCTGGTCTGTTTCAAAAGCTGAAGGAAGGGATTTTCTTCCCAGACCAGAAAATAACCACTGGGGATGTTGAAATGCCTATAGTTATCCTTGGGGTCCCAGCCTATGCCTTAATGCCATGGCTCATGAAGCCATACACAGGTAGCCTGGACAGTAGTCAGGAGCTGTTCAACTATAGGCTGAGCAAGTGCAGAAAGGTGGTAGAATGTGCATTTGGACGTTTAAAAGCATGCTGGTGCAGTATACTGACTCGCTTAGACCTCAGCGAAACCAATATTCCCATTGTTATTACTGCTTGCTGTGCACTCCACAATATCTGTGAGAGTAAGGGGGAGACTTTATGGCGGGGTGGGAGATTGAGGCAAATCACCTGGCTGCTGGTTATGTGCAGCTAGACACCAGGGCGGTTAGAAGAGCACAGGAGGGCCTGGTGAACATCAGAGAAGCTTGAAAACCAGTTTCATGACTGGCCAGGCTATGGTGTGGAAGTTCGGTTTGTTTCTCCTTGATGAAACCCCCACCCCCTTGGTTCACTCTACTTCCCTGGAAGCTAACCACCCTCCCCTCCCCCCTTTGATCACCGTTTGCAGAGGCAATAAAGTCATTGTTGCTTCACTTTCATGCATTCTTTATTAATTCATCACACAAATAGGGGGATAACTTCCAAGTTAGCAGTTAGGGCATGAAGGACAGAGGCCATAACAGGGACCCGAAGCAGTGCCGCATGAAACTTAAGGAGCTGAGGCAAGCACCGGGTTGGGTGGTGGGGTGGGGAGGACAAGGCCACACAGCACTTTAAAACTTATTGAATGCTGGCCTTCTGTTGCTTGGGCAATCCTCTGGATTGGAGTGGCTGGGTGGCCAGAGGGGTTCTTGGGCATCTGGGTGACGAGGCTATGGAACTTGGGGAGGAGGGCAGTTGGTTACACAGGGGCTGTAGCGGCAGTCTGTGCTTCTGCTGCCTTTCCTTCAGCTCAGCCATACACTGGAGCATATTAGTTTGATCCTCCAGCAGCCTCAGCATTGAATCTTGTGTCCTCTCATCACGCTGCCACCACCTATCAGCTTCAGCCCTCTCTTCAGCCCGCCACTTACTCTCTTTAGCCCGCCACCTCTCCTCCCGGTTGTTTTGTGCTTTCCTGCACTCTGACATTGTCTGCCTCCATGCATTCGTCTGTGCTCTGTCAGTGTGGGAGGACAGCATGAGCTCAGAGAACATTTCATCACGAGTGCGTTTTTTTCGCCTTCTAATCTTCGCTAGCCTCTGGGAAGGAGAAGCTCCTGTGATCCTTGAAATACATGCAGCTGGTGGAAGGGAAAAAAAAAAGGACAATGGTATTTAAAAAGACACATTTTATAGAACAATGGGTACACTCTTTCACGGTAAACCTTGCTGCTAACATTACATACATAGCACATATGCTTTCGTTCCAAGGTCACATTTTGCCTCCCCCCACCACGTGGCTATCCCCTTTCCCCTCCCCGTGGCTAACAGCGGGGAACATTTCTGTTCAGCCACAGGCAAACAGCCCAGCAGGAATGGGCACCTCTGAATGTCCCCTTAAGAAAAGCACCCTATTTCAACCAGGTGACCATCAATGATATCACTCTCCTGAGGATAAAGAACAGATGTTGTTTGAATGCCAGCAAACATACACTGCAATACTTTGTTCTGCAATGATTCCTGACTATGTGCTACTGGCCTGGCATGGTAAAGTGTCCTACCATGGTGGATGGAATAAGGCTGTCCTCCCCAGAAACCTTTTGCAAAGGCTTTGGGAGTACATCCAGGAGAGCTTTATGGAGATGTCCCTGGAGGATTTCTGCTCCATCCCCAGACATGTTAACAGACTTTTCCAGTAACTGTACTGGCAGCGAATGCCAAGGCAAATTAATCGTTAAACACACTAGCTTTTAAACCATGTATACTATTTAAAAAGGTACACTCATCAGACATCCCTTCTCCGCCTGGCGGGTTCAGGAGGCAGCCTTGGGTGGGTTCGGGGGGTACTGGGTTCAGGTCCAGGATGAGAAACAGTTCCTGGCTGTCAGGAAAACCGGTTTCTCCGCTTGCTTGCTGTGAGCTATCTACAACCTCATCATCATCATCATCATTTTCCTTGTCCCCAAAACCTGCTTCCGTGTTGCCTCCCTCTCCACTGATGGAGTCAAAGCACATGGTTGGGGTAGTGGGGCTCAACCCCCTAAAATGGCATGCAGCTCATCATAGAAGCAGCATGTCTGGGAGTCTGACCTGGAGCGGCCGTTTGCCTCTCTGGTTTTCTGGTAGGCTTGTCTCAGCTCCTTAAGTTTCATGCGGCACTGCTTCGGGTCCCTGTTATGGCCTCTGTCCTTCATGCCCTGGGAGATTTTGACAAACGTTTTGGCATTTGGAAAACTGGAATGGAGTTCTGATAGCATGGATTCCTCTCCCCATACAGCGATCAGATCCCGTACCTCCCGTTCGGTCCATGCTGGAGCTCTTTTGCGATTCTGGGACTCCATCATGATCACCTCTGCTGATGAGCTTTGCACTCACCTGCAGCTTGCCACGCTGGCCAAACAGGAAATGAGATTCAAAAGTTCACGGGCCTTTTCCTGTCTACCTGGCCAGTGCATCTGAGTTGAGAGTGCTGACAATGGAGCACTCTGGGATAGCTCACGGAGGCCAGTACTGTCTAATTGTGTCCACACTACCCCAAATTCAACCCAGCAAGGCCGATTTCAGTGCTAATCCCCTTGTCGGGGGTGGAGTAAAGAAATTGATTTTAAGAGCCCTTTAAGTTGAAAAAAAGGGCTTCGTTATGTGGATGGGTGCAGGGTTAAATCGATTTAACACTGCTAAATTCAACCTCAACTCCTAGTGTAGACCAGGGCTTACTTCACTTCCAAAGTGAATTAAACTAAACTGAATTAAGGTTACTTTAATTCTGAATAACCTGACTGGGATTTAATGTGGGTTAACTAATCCACCTCAGATTCAAAACTTTAGCTTATTTTAATTAGTTTTCCCGGAAGTGCCCATGTAGTGTGGCAAGGTACCTCTTTTGCCATGTCAACCTCAGTGTTTCTCCCTCTGGCAGGGTGGTAGAGGGGATGGGACCTGGAGTAAATCAATCCTACTCTGGAGGTTTTTAATTTTTAACTTTGGTTATTTGCAATATTTACAGGGTGAGCCTCAGAGTAGCCCAAGTTGTTCTCTTAAGACACCACACAAAAAATACATCTTGTCCCATTGGAGCATTGGCTTCTGGTTGCCAGCATTTCCCCAAAACAGAAGAAAACTCAATGTTTCCCCTATAAGGAGGAGAACAGCCTTCCACCTGCGAGAAACCTTTTCCCTAATCCCCTAATCCCGATGCAGCTTGTTTCTTCTCCCTCCTCCCCCTCGCCCATGGGAAAAAGGGTTTTTAAAAGGGTTTTTCAAGACAGCCCTTAATTGGACTCTGGTGTCTCTAATTAACAGGTAACCTCTTTTCAGATCTGACATTGTCACCACAGACAAACCTAAGTCTTTAATTCAAGATAGAATGTCTTTCCAAAAGATCTGCTTTAGCTCAAACAAAAGATGCAGATTTATTCAGGAATTACTAGGTCAAACTAGTTGATCATAATAGACTCTTTTGATCTTAAAATCTATGAAAAGTACAATGATAGTAGTTCAGTCTGAACTCCTGATTGGCATGATCTGATTCAATTATTAGACCCAAAGTGCACACTGAGGTCTGCTTTCTCCCTTTGCAAACTATAGAAGCGTATAAATAAATAAATAAAAAATGAACTTTAAAGCTGCAGACTTCACACTCCACTGGTGAAGAATATTCATCATGTGAATTTTAACTGAAAAGCTAAAATTGCAATGATTAAAATGTCAATTTGTGCATGTACAGGTAAAAAAATCACTATGGCCTAGATTCTACTACCCATAGTCATGATACCTAGTACCTTACTCTGCTAATAGTTCTATTGATGGTGATGGGAATAAGAATCTTCCCAGCATCTGGGCCTAAGTGTTAAGGCCTGTGGCATTGTGGAGTTATAGTTCTCATTGCAATATTAACTCACTCACATTGCATGTAGATAGTATTTTTGATTAATAGGCTCTAGGATGCATATCTTTATACATGCAGCATGGGCAGTGTGAATGAGGCAAAGTTTCAATGAAAAGAGTACATTTAAAACCCCCCACTAATAGTAAAATATTAAAGAGCATCTGCAGACAGAGAAGCAGCCACTGCAGGCTGTAGAGGGTTGCCCTCACAACCTATCATAGTCCTTATGTTGCTGCTTTCTGCAATAGCTGCAGCATACAAGCATTGCAAGAGTGCACATATAATATGGCTGTTTACATCTAAAAATTCAGCCTCTAAACACATGTAATTTATAGTACGTGTGTGACTCACAGAAACTTGTTGTTAATGGGAAATTTTTTTACAAATGTTCAGTTCTGACTGTATAGTTACTTTTTTATACCCCAAATCTTCTTCTCAATACTTTAGTTTCCTCTATCAGGACCAAATCCTGAAGTCCTTAATTAAATCTTCCCCAACTAAAATCAACAGGAGCTCTATCTGAGTGCACACTGAGGGACCCACCCCATAGTTTTCAGGTAGCATTTTAAATACTATCTTGGAGAGGAAGGAGATCTGAAACTGTCATGGCCAACAGGTCATTTTCCTTGATGAACTCCTGAGCCCTTAACATTTCTTTTGTTCCCAAGAGGTGCTCTTAGAAGGCATCTGTTTGCCTCTGTATCTGAGCCCCCTCATTCCAATTTTAGCAGCAGCATCAGCCTGCTCTGACTGGCCAGGGATTTCCTTCAATGGCTCTTTTACAGTACTGGGATTCTTGGGGAGCAATGTCACTGGAAAAGGCCTATTGCTGTCACCTACAGCTAGACCTTAGAAGTAGGTTACTCTGACCACATGGCATCAGTACTCAGCTCACTGCATTGGCTTTCTATAGACTTCTAGTTCAGTGTGTTGGTGATTATTTTTAAAGCCCTGAATAGTCTGGAATCTGAGAGACATATTTATATTTACCCTATGAGGGCAGTTGAGAAAGAAACCAACAAGCCCTTTGCTGAAAACTTATTTTCAACCCTTTGCAGAGGTCTGTCCAAAAGAACCAGTTCAATGTTTTATTGCAGCACCTTGAACTGTTTCTATTTCTCAGGAAAAGTCACTGTGACCTAAATTAAGCACATGTTGTAAATTTTAGGCTTAAGCATGAAATATTGGTTTAATATCAACCTGTTCTTCCATTTGTTAAAGTTCATTTAGTTTTATTCTCCTCCTGACCCCCAATTCATTCCTCAACCCATTCTCCTTTCTGAGCTACAGAAGTTTCCCAGCACTTTTACTTTACAAACAACTCCTAATCTTAACAGACTCAAGTCATAACTCCTCTGAAAGCCCCCCAAGGGTGGCTTTTTATATTCCCTCCTTCATTTAGGACAGGTGTACGGAGATGCCCAGAAATGGAGCCAAGCCTCTAACAAGGGAGTATCTGAAGGAAGGAATATTTTGCAGCATCTCCAGCTTTCACGCTGGAATACAATAATAACCTTCCACTCCTCACTGCCTCCCCAGAACCAAACAATGAAAAGACTCACAACACTAGCTATCTGTCTCTGGGTATGAGGTTAAAGATGAAGCCAATCCATTAGTCCTTATTCCTTTGCAATACAATTATTAAAACAATTAGGGTTAATTGACAGCCCTTGGGGTATCATCTGCCAAAAGATTTGATTGCTTAATTAGTTGCCTCTTCACATTCTTCTTTCTACTAGAAAGACTCCCATACTATTCCAGTTTGGGATCAGCTACAGTATGGAAGCAAGAAATTATTTGCTTTTCACTTTCTTACACTGGGACCCTTGTGGCTGAGGTTACATACTGTACAATACTCTAGACGCCACCAACAAATGTCTAGAAATAAATACTGTAAATTGCAACACAAAAATATTTCCAAATATGTTTCAAATTTTATTCATGAGGAGAAGTACTTCTTATTTTTGGAACTTTCAGATTGCTAGGGTGAGTAAAATGAGCAGAGTTTACATAGAATAGAATCAGTCAGACACATAATGTACAGGTTAGCTCAGCAAAGCATATCTAAAAATAAAAAATATTCATTTGGTTTGGACATTATCAATGGTATGTTCTAGGAATGAGGTGGCAGTAAAATAAATTGCATACCTGGAGGTAGTGTTGTCTAATGGTTAAATCCAGACTGTTGCTCGATTCCTGAACATGGTGTACACAATAACTAGTAAGTCCTCATGCATCAGCGCATGAACCAGCCACTAATTGTTTGGGGTAAGGAAAAAGCCTAGTGGCAGGTTATTCCATAATTGACCATTATGGGGTTTCTTATACATTTCTCTGAAGCATTTGGTACCAGTGACTGTTTGAACGAGCACACTAGGTTAGTTTTCAGAGTAGCAGCCGTGTTAGTCTGTATTCGCAAAAAGAAAAGGAGTACTTGTGGCACCTTAGAGACTAACAAATTTATTTGAGCATAAGTTTTCGTGAGCTACAGCTCACTTCATCGGATGCATTTGGTGGAAAATACAGTGGGGAGATTTATATATACACACAGAGAACATGAAACAATGGGTTTTATCATACACACTGTAAGGAGAGTGATCACTTAAGATGAGCCATCACCAGCGGTGGGGGGAGGAGGAAAACCTTTCATGGTGACAAGCAAGGTAGGCTATTTCCAATAGTTAACAAGAACATCTGGGGAACAGTGGGCGGTAGGGTTGGGGGGGAGAAATAACTTGGGAAATAGTTTTACTTTGTGTAATGACTCATTCATTCCCAGTCTCTATTCAAGCCTAAGTTAATTGTATCCAGTTTGCAAATTAATTCCAATTCAGCAGTCTCTCGTTGGAGTCTGTTTTTGAAGCTTTTTTATTGAAGGATAGCCACCCTCAGGTCTGTAATCGAGTGACCAAAGAGATTGAAGTGTTCTCCGACTGGTTTTTGAATGTTATAATTCTTGACGTCTGATTTGTGCCCATTTATTCTTTTATGTAGAGACTGTCCACTTTGACCAATGTACATGGCAGAGGGGCATTGCTGGCACATAGAATCATAGAATCATAGAATATCAGGGTTGGAAGGGACCCCAGAAGGTCATCTAGTCCAACCCCCTGCTCAAAGCAGGACCAAGTCCCAGTTAAATCATCCTAGCCAGGGCTTTGTCAAGCCTGACCTTAAAAACCTCTAAGGAAGGAGATTCTACCACCTCCCTAGGTAACGCATTCCAGTGTTTCACCACCCTCTTAGTGAAAAAGTTTTTCCTAATATCCAATCTAAACCTCCCCCATTGCAACTTGAGACCATTACTCCTCGTTCTGTCATCTGCTACCATTGAGAACAGTCTAGAGCCATCCTCTTTGAAACCCCCTTTCAGGTAGTTGAAAGCAGCTATCAAATCCCCCCTCATTCTTCTCTTCTGCAGACTAAACAATCCCAGCTCCCTCAGCCTCTCCTCATAAGTCATGTGCTCTAGACCCCTAATCATTTTTGTTGCCCTTCGCTGTACTCTTTCCAATTTATCCACATCCTTCTTGTAGTGTGGGGCCCAAAACTGGACACAGTACTCCAGATGAGGCCTCACCAGTGTCGAATAGAGGGGAACGATCACGTCCCTCGATCTGCTCGCTATGCCCCTACTTATACATCCCAAAATGCCATTGGCCTTCTTGGCAACAAGGGCACACTGCTGACTCATATCCAGCTTCTCGTCCACTGTCACCCCTAGGTCCTTTTCCGCAGAACTGCTGACGAGCCATTCGGTCCCTAGTCTGTAGCGGTGCATTGGATTCTTCCATCCTAAGTGCAGGACCCTGCACTTATCCTTATTGAACCTCATTAGATTTCTTTTGGCCCAATCTTCCAATTTGTCTAGGTCCTTCTGTATCCTATCCCTCCCCTCCAGCGTATCTACCACTCCTCCCAGTTTAGTATCATCCGCAAATTTGCTGAGAGTGCAATCCACACCATCCTCCAGATCATTTATGAAGATATTGAACAAAACGGGCCCCAGGACCGACCCCTGGGGCACTCCACTTGACACCGGCTGCCAACTAGACATGGAGCCATTGATCACTACCCGTTGAGCCTGACAATCTAGCCAGCTTTCTACCCACCTTATAGTGCATTCATCCAGCCCATACTTCCTTAACTTGCTGACAAGAATGCTGTGGGAGACCGTGTCAAAAGCTTTGCTAAAGTCAAGAAACAATACATCCACTGCTTTCCCTTCATCCACAGAACCAGTAATCTCATCATAAAAGGCGATTAGATTAGTCAGGCATGACCTTCCCTTGGTGAATCCATGCTGACTGTTCCTGATCACTTTCCTCTCCTCAGGGTGCTTCAGGATTGATTCTTTGAGGACCTGCTCCATGATTTTTCCAGGGACTGAGGTGAGGCTGACTGGCCTGTAGTTCCCAGGATCCTCCTTCTTCCCTTTTTTAAAGATGGGCACTACATTAGCCTTTTTCCAGTCATCCGGGACTTCCCCCGTTCGCCACGAGTTTTCAAAGATAATGGCCAAGGGCTCTGCAATCACAGCCGCCAATTCCCTCAGCACTCTCGGATGCAATTCGTCCGGCCCCATGGACTTGTGCACGTCCAGCTTTTCTAAATAGTCCCTAACCACCTCTATCTCTACAGAGGGCTGGCCATCTCTTCCCCATTTTGTGATGCCCAGCACCGCAGTCTGGGAGCTGACCTTGTTAGTGAAAACAGAGGCAAAAAAAGCATTGAGTACATTAGCTTTTTCCACATCCTCTGTCACTAGCTTGCCTCCCTCATTCAGTAAGGGGCCCACACTTTCCTTGGCTTTCTTCTTGTTGCCAACATACCTGAAGAAACCCTTCTTGTTACTCTTGACATCTCTTGCTAGCTGCAGCTCCAGGTGCGATTTGGCCCTCCTGATATCTTTCCTACATGCCCGAGCAATATTTTTATACTCTTCCCTGGTCATATGTCCAACCTTCCACTTCTTGTAAGCTTCTTTTTTATGTTTAAGATCCGCTAAGATTTCACCATTAAGCCAAGCTGGTCGTCTGCCATATTTACTATTCTTTCGACTCATCGGGATGGTTTGTCCCTGTAACCTCAACAGGGATTCCTTGAAATACAGCCAGCTCTCCTGGACTCCCTTCCCTTTCATGTTAGTCCCCCAGGGGATCCTGGCCATCTGTTCCCTGAGGGAGTCAAAGTCTGCTTTCCTGAAGTCCAGGGTCCGTATCCTGCTGCTTACCTTTCTTCCCTGCGTCAGGATCCTGAACTCAACCAACTCATGGTCACTGCCTCCCAGATTCCCATCCACTTTTGCTTCCCCCACTAATTCTACCCGGTTTGTGAGCAGCAGGTCAAGAAAAGCGCTCCCCCTAGTTGGCTCCCCTAGCACTTGCACCAGGAAATTGTCCCCTACGCTTTCCAAAAACTTCCTGGATTGTCTATGCACCGCTGTATTGCTCTCCCAGCAGATATCAGGAAAATTAAAGTCACCCATGAGAATCAGGGCATGCGATCTAGTAGCTTCCGTGAGTTGCCGGAAGAAAGCCTCATCCACCTCATCCCCCTGGTCTGGTGGTCTATAGCAGACTCCCACCATGACATCACTCTTGTTGCACACACTTCTAAACTTAATCCAGAGACACTCAGGTTTTTCCACAGTTTCGTACCGGAGCTCTGAGCAGTCATACTGCTCCCTTACATACAGTGCTACTCCCCCACCTTTTCCCACATGATGGCATATATCACATTGGTAGACGTTCAGGTGAACGAGCCTCTGATAGTGTGGCTGATGTGATTAGGCCCTATGATGGTGTCCCCTGAATAGATATGTGGACAGAGTTGGCAACAGGCTTTGTTGCAAGGATAGGTTCCTGGGTTAGTGGTTCTGTTGTGTGGTGTGTGGTTGCTGGTGAGTATTTGCTTCAGATTGGGGGGCTGTCTGTAAGCAAGGACTGGCCTGTCTCCCAAGATCTGTGAGAGTGATGGGTCGTCCTTCAGGATAGGTTGTAGATCCTTGATGATGCGTTGGAGAGGTTTTAGTTGGGGGCTGAAGGTGATGGCTAGTGGCATTCTGTTATTTTCTTTGTTGGGCCTGTCCTGTAGTAGGTGACTTCTGGGTACTCTTCTGGCTCTGTCAATCTGTTTCTTCACTTCAGCAGGTGGGTATTGTAGTTGTAAGAATGCATGAGAGAGATCTTGTAGGTGTTTGTCTCTGTCTGAGGGGTTGGAGCAAATGCAGTTATATCGTAGAGCTTGACTGTAGACAATGGATCGTGTGGTATGATCTGGATGAAAGCTAGAGGCATGTAGGTAGGAATAGCGGTCAGTAGGTTTCCGATATAGGGTGATGTTTATGTGACCATCACTTATTATCACCGTAGTGTCCAGGAAATGGATCTCCTGTGTGGACTGATCCAGGCTGAGGTTGATGGTGGGATGGAAATTGTTGAAATCATGGTGGAATTCCTCAAGGGCTTCTTTTCCATGGATCCAGATGATGAAGATGTCATCAATGTAGCGCAAGTAGAGGAGGGGCATTAGGAGACGAGAGCTGAGGAAGCGTTGTTCTAAGTCAGCCATAAAAATGTTGGCATACTGTGGGGCCATGCGGGTACCCATCGCAGTGCCGCTGATTTGAAGGTATATATTGTCCCTAAATGTGAAATAGTTATGGGTGAGGACAAAGTCACAAAGTTCAGCCACCAGGTTAGCCGTGACATTATCGGGGATACTGTTCCTGACGGCTTGTAGTCCATCTTTGTGTGGAATGTTGGTGTAGAGGGCTTCTACATCCATAGTGGCTAGGATGGTGTTTTTAGGAAGATCACCAATGGATTGTAGTTTCCTCAGGAAGTCAGTGGTGTCTCGAAGATAGCTGGGAGTGCTGGTAACATAGGGCCTGAGGAGGGAGTCTACATAGCCAGACAATCCTGCTGTCAGGGTGCCAATGCCTGAGATGATGGGGCATCCAGGATTTCCAGGTTTATGGATCTTGGGTAGCAGATAGAATACCCCAGGTCAGGGTTCTAGGGGTGTGTCTGTGCGGATTTGTTCTTGTGCTTTTTCAGGGAGTTTCTTGAGCAAATGCTGTAGTTTCTTTTGGTAACTCTCAGTGGGATCAGAGGGTAATGGCTTGTAGAAAGTGGTGTTGGAGAGCTGCCTAGTAGCCTCTTGTTCATACTCCGACCTATTCATGATGACGACAACACCTCCTTTGTCAGCCTTTTTGATTATGATGTCAGAGTTGTTTCTGAAGCTGTGGATGGCATTGTGTTAGTTAGTTGGATCATTGGTTTGATCAAATATAACAAGCCCTATGTTTTTTCAGGCATGAAAAAAAAAGCTCATTTACTGAGGCTGATAAATATATAATACAAGTAACCTCTTGAAATCCTGCAGAGAGGGTGAGAGTCACAAAATTATTTAGGTTTCAGAGTAGCAGCCGTATTAGTCTGTATCAGCAAAAAGAATGAGGAGTACTTGTGGCACCTTAGAGACTAACAAATTTATTTGAATAAGCTTTCGTGGGCTAAAACCCACTTCATCGGATGCATGCAGTGGAAAATAGAGTAGCAAGATATATACACACACAGAACATGAAAAAATGGGTGTTGCCATACACACTATAACAAGAGTGATCAATTAAGGTGAGCTACTATTAGCTGGAGAAAAAAACCTTTTGTAATGATAATCAGGATGGCCCATTTCCAACAGTTGACAAGAAGGTGAGAGTTTAAGGTGGATGGGGAAAATAAGCATGGGAAAATAGTTTTACTTTGTGTAATGACCCATCCACTCCCAGTCTTTATTCAAGCCTAATTTAATGGTGTCCAGTATGCAAATTAATTCCAATGCAGCAGTCTCTCGTTGGAGTCTGTTTTTGAAGTTTTTTTGTTGTAGTATTGTGACTTTTAGGTCTGTAATCGAGTGACCAGGAAGATTGAAGTGTTCTCTGACTGGTTTTTGAATGTTATAATTCTTGACATCTGATTTGTGTCCATTTATTCTTTTAGGTGGAAACTGTCGGGTTTGGCCAATGTACATGGCAGAGGGGCATTGCTGGCACATGATGGCATATATCACATTGGTAGATGTGCAGATGAATGAGCCTCTGATAGTGTGGCTGATGTGATTAGATCCTATAATTGTGTCCCCTGAATAAATATGTGGACAGAGTTGGCAACGGGCATTGTTGCAAGGATAGGTTCCTTAATTAGTGTTTTCGCTGTGTTTTCTACTTCAGCAAAAAAACTTCAAAAATAGACTCCAACGAGAGACTGCTGAATTGGAATTAATTTGCAAACTGGACACCATTAAATTAGGCTTGAATAAAGACTGGGAGTGGATGGGTCATTACACAAAGTAAAACTATTTTCCCATTTTTATTCCTCCCCCCCCTTCCTCAGACGTTCTTGTCAACTGCTGGAAATGGCCCACCTTGATTATCACTACAAAAGGTCCCACCCACCCCCGCTCTCCTGCTGGTAATAGCTCACCTTAAGTGATCACTCTGATTACAGTGTGTATGGTAACACCCATTGTTTCATGTTCTCTATGTATATAAATCTTCCCACTGTATTTTCCACTGAATGCATCCGATGAAGTGAGCTGTAGCTCATGAAAGCTTATGTTCAAATAAATTTGTTAGTCTCTAAGGTGCCACAAGTACTCCTTTTCTTTTTCCCCACTTAACTAGCTACAGCCTCCCTCCTTATTTCCAGTTCAGAGTCACAAGCCCCAGTACCCATGCAGCGCTGGACAGTAGCGATACAGGGTCCAGCTCCGGTTTGTCCTTGGGTGATTCCTCCCTGGCACAGTGCTCCTCCTGGCTCCTGTCCTGGAGTGCCCCCAGCCAGCTGCTTTGTCCCTCCCAGGCTTTGGGCAGGTTCTTGGCTGCTTCACTCTGGAAGGGCCTGAATCTGATTGCTGCAGCTTTTCTGTCCGGAGCTCCAGACACACACCCTGTCCCTCTCCCCATGCCCTCTCTCCTCCACAAACAGCACTTCCTCTTCCTGGAATAATCAGCACTTCCCTCTTCAGAACAAAGCTTTAAAGGGGCCATGCTTTCCAACCCCCAAAGGGGTTACAGAGGATCAGGGCCTAAAATACTACTCAGTGTGAGTAAGGGTAGCAGAATGGCTTGGATCCACAAAGGGACTTGAGTGTTGCCACACCTAACTGTTAGGTGACTAGAAAATCACTGGAAGAACAATGGGATCTACAAAGAGAAGCTTCCTAAACTAGCTGAGATGATGCTGAGAAGAAGAGTGTATCCTAAACCCTGCTTCATGGAGTTAGATACCGAAGTGAGAGCTGCAGGGAGGCACTTCTCTCTGCTGGCAGTCCACAGCCAGGAGCCCCTCTCCTGGTGTCCGGTGGCTTAGATGCCTAAGCTGTTACTTGCAAGAAACATTAGAGGAGGATGTGGTGGCAGCTCCCTTATAGCTTTTAGTCCAGTGGTCAGAGCATTCAGCCAGGATGTAGGATACCTGTGTTCAATCTCCCCCCTCTGCCTGATGGGGAATAAGAATTTGAACAGGGATTTCCCCGTTTCAAGGAAGGGTCCTAACTGCTGAACTATGGGATAGTCTGGGGACGGTTGCCCTCAATATTTCCTTTTGAAGCTATTCCACTTTATATAAATAATTAAATTGTCATTGGAGGAGGGGGACTCGCTCCTGGGTGGGTTTCCTCACCTTTCAGGTAGGTGCCCTAATCACTAGACTATGGGCATTCTCACTTACTCTTTCTGGCCCACTGACTGTTCAAGTATTTATAGGGAGTCCCCCCCGTTCAAATCTTTTCTCCCTATCAGGCGGCTGGGGAGAGGAATTGAACCTGGGTTTCATACGTTCTAGATGAGTGCTCTCTCTGCACTGCACTGAACGGTATAAGGGAGGCAGTACCACCACCTTCTTCTCTTGCTGGATTCTGACTGGGGCCTGCTCCAGCAGGTGTATACTTTGCCCAACATCTTTTAAAATCTGAACTTGTTCTTAATCCACCCAAGTCTGTTCTAGGGTTGTCTGGTTTTCGACTGGAATACCAGGTCAAAAAGGTACCCTTGTGGCTTCGGTCAGCACTGCTGACTGGGACATTAAAAGCCCAGTCAGTGGTGCTTTGGGGTTAAGGCAGGCTAGTCCCTACCTGTCCTGGCACTGCGCTGCACCCTGCAAGCAGCCAGCAAGTCCAGCTACTAGGCAGGAGTGGGCAGGGGGCACTGGGCTCCGCACACTGCCCCCGCCCCGAGCACCAGCTCCACATTCCCATTGGCCAAGAATGATGGTGTAACGAACCAGCCTCTGGTGGGACACTACTGAGAGTATTAATTCAGGACAAATTGCTTAGAGCAGGGCAGTCACAGCCCAAGGCTTTACTACTAAGGCACACCAACCCAGCCAAACAGACAGGACTTCAGTTTTACCCCACTGGCTAACCAGAAGTCTTACAAGCAATTCCCTCAGACACTCCCGTTTTCCAGTATCACCACCAGCACCATTTCTTATGGGGATGGATGGTTATGAAAACCAATACCCCAGTAAAAGAAAAAAGGTTCTCCCAATCCCAAAAGACCAAGCCCCAGATCCAGGTCAATATGCAAGTCAGATCGTACCCACAAATCATGCTGTTGCCAATTCTTTAGAATCTAAAAATCTAAAGGTTTATTCATAAGAAGAAAGAAATATAGATGAGAGCTAAAACTGGTTAAATGGAATCAATTACATACAGTAATGGCAAAGTTCTTGGTTCAGGCTTGTAGCAGTGGTGGCATAAACTGCAGGTTCAAATCAAGTCTCTGGAGTACATCCACAGCTTGGATGGGTCATTCAGTCCTTTGTTCAGAGTTTCAGTTTGTAGCAAAGTTCCTCCAGAGGTCAGAAGCAGGACTGAAGACAAAATGGAGGGGTTTCCAGGACCTTTTCTATCCTCTGCCATGTGGAAGGACACCCCTTTGTTTTTACTGTGAAAAACCACAGCAACAAGATGGAGTTTGGAGTCACATGGGCAAGTCACACGGCCATGTATGACTCAGTTCTTTACAGGTAGAGCAGCCACTGCTTACATGCTAGCTTGAACATTCCCAGGAAGAATCCTCATATGTGGATTGGAGTCTCCCAAGGTCCATTGTCAGTTAAGTGTTTCTTGATTGGGCACTTAATTTTAAGGGTCCCTTCTCAGTAAGCTGGCCAAATACTTCACTGGTGCTATTTAGAACCAAACACATTGAGATACAAGTACATAGCCAATATTTATAACTTCAAATACACAAATTATACATGCATACAGATAGAATAATAATAACCAGCAAATCATAACCTTTTCATAGACACTTCACTCGACAACCTTGTACAATATTTGCTGCAAATATATAACAGTGGTGGCAACAATGATCTATATGGTTACAGTTCATGTCAATAACATTTCAGATGGCCAATGGGAGCTGGAAGGGCAGTGCTTGCGGGTGAGAGCAGTGCATGGAGCCTCCTGGCCCCCCTGACGAGGAGCTGGACCTGCTGCTGGCTGCTTCTGGGGCACAGCGTGGAGCCAAGACAGGGAGCCTACCTTAGCCCTGCTGACCAGGAGCTGCCTGAGGTAAGCCCGTGCCCTAACCCTGAGCCCCAACCCCAGCCCTGAGCTCCCCCAACCCAGAGCCCCCTCCTTCACCCCAACCCCTCATCCCTGGTCCCACCCCAGAGCGTAGACCCCTAGCCGGAGCCCGCACCCCCCTTCACCCCTGCCCCACCCTAGAGCCCAGTCCCACACCCTGAACCCCTCTGCCCCATTCCTCATCCTGGATCCCCCTCCTGCACCCCAAACCCCTCATCCTCACCTCAGAGCCCACACCCCCAGCCCGGAGCCCCCTTCTGCACCTGAATCCCTCATTTCTGGCTTCACCCTAGAGCCTGCACCCTCAGTTAGAGCCCTCACCCCCTCCTACACCCCAACCCCCTGTACCAACCCAGTTAAAGTGAGTGAGGGTGGCGGAGAACAAGCCACCGAGGGAGGAGGAATGTAGTGAGCGGGAGCTGGGCCTCGGGGAAGGGGTGTGGCAGGGCCCCAGAGAATGGGCAGGGCTAGGGAATTTGGTTTTGTGCAATTAGAAAGCTGGCAACCCTAGCCCCGTTCCCTATATAGTAACATACTTTCTGACCTAGTAAATTGGATTTCACGTGCTACTATATCAAAGTCTCTCTGTGAAATACCTAGTCATAAAATGATTGAAATCTGTGATGAATTGTGAAACATTTTGACAGAGCAGCTGCTTTCATATTTTCAGGCCATACAGCAGATCTGGAATTAGTAGTTACATCAGTGTTGAGAACAAGATGTCAGCAGTTGAACAAACATTTGCAAGAAGATATCTCAAATAACAAACAGAAATCTTGAGAAATCTCAGTCAGAACCTTTGATGTTTGGAGTCAGAGATGGGATTAGCATTCACTCTTGGAAGTGATTCAAGAAGTTAAATGTCTGCAGTAAAACAGTCCCAACTCACACTGCTGCTGTCCTGTGACTTTCTCCTCTAAGGGCCTAAGCCAGTGCCTACTAAAAATCTATTGAAAGGCTGCCTCTGACATCAATGGTCATTAGATCAGGTCCTAGCTGAACAGTAAATTAATAAAACTGTTGTAGTGGATGCTTTGGAACTTTGGGGCTGTCCAGTGACCAGCACTTTGTAATGAAGCTCAAAAAGGCAAATTTATTTCAGGTCAGTGGAGTTAAATTATGGAACCCATGCAATTACAATGGGGATGAACTTGTCCCTAAGCTTCCACAACTGGAACAGACAGGCTTAGGAGGAGTAGTTGTAGCCATGTCCCCGGATATTAGAGAGACAAGGTGGCTGAGGTAATATTTTTTTATTGGATCAACTTTTGCCTGCTGCAATTAAAAGATATTACCTCACCCACCTGGTCTCTTGGGCTTAGGAGCAGGCATTTCCTGAGATTACAGCTGTCAAAGAGGAATTCACTTTATGACGGATAATTATGTGCCCTAGAAGCATGTAGGGTAAAATTCACCCCTCATGGTTGTGCAGTGGACTAGCATAAGACCAATGAAAGCCACGAGGCTCTGCCCATGACATAGAGGCACCCTGTGCCAACATCAGGGTCGAGGGAGTTCACTTTGCCATTCAACCCTTGTGTGCATGAGTAAATACTCACCCACTAAAGGGTCCACAACTAAGCCCTAGATGTACAAAAACACCTGACAGGAATTAGGGTGAGACAACTGAACTCTTTTCACACATGACGTAGGAGTTATGTGAATCTCTGTGTCCAGAGATGAAAGATTAGTACACTAACTTCACCAATTGGTCTAGGCCTCAACCTACCATAAATAATTTGAAAAATTAAATCCAGAGAAAGAAGGGCTGTGGGAAACAGTGCTGGCCAACAACAAACAAATGATAAATGAATCCCTAGGTCAACTAAAGGAAAATATGCACATCAATTTGAAAGAGAATTCACAGCATTATAAAGAGAAAATGTAACAGATGAACAATAAAAGGGCAGACTATGAAACGTCTTAGTATTGCTAAAGGATTCTCAGGGTCACAGACAATTTATACAAATGCACTCATAAAAGAACTAACATGGGATGAACTGATGCTGTTGCGCTAGACTGTGTTTATACATACAAATTACAGCCCAAATTTAGCTAACCACTTAAACACGTCCTTAAAGATAAGCATCTCTAAGTCCATCCCTGTTCAGCAAAGCATTTGAGCATGGGCTCAAGTCCTATTGACTTCTGTGGGGATTAGTCATGTGCTTAAAACTAAGTATTGTGACAGGGCAAGGCCAGATGGCTATGGAAGAGTAGTCTTATTGGGATCTGGGAAGTGGGCACGCAAAGCCCGTCCACCGCTAAAGGATCCTCCGCAGCCTAAAAGAGGGATCCACAGGACCTAGATACCCAAAAAATTCCGGGGGACAACTAATAAAATAACAGGGACAGGAGTGCGGTCAAAGGGTCAAACGAAAAGAACCGGACGGGGACACCGACCAGAGAACCCCAGACAGCACCCACTGCTCCTCAAAGGCATCAAGGGAGTCAGAGGATGCCGCCCAGAGGAACTCTGCCCGGATACGTGAACGGACCGAGGATTGGAAATAGACCCCACAGTCACAGGAGACTCCATCGGCCAACTTCCTCACTCTGGTTTTGTAGATGGCCATTTTAGCTAGGGCCAGAAGGAGGTTGACCAGGAGATCCCGTTACTTTGTGGGGCCACGGATAGGGAGTGCATAAATGAGAAGGTGAGGGGAGAAGTGTAACCAAAAACGTAATAAAATATTGGTGAGGAGCCGGAATAGGGACTGCAGCCTGGCACACTCTACGTATACATGTGCCAGGGTATCCCTCACCCCGCAAAAGGGGCAGGTGTCTGGGATTGAAGTGGACCGCGCCAAGTACACGCCCGTGCTCACAGCTCCGTGAAGGAGCCGCCAACTGACATACCCGGTGGCCTTTGGCACTAAGGTGGAATATAGGCTGGCTCACCGGGGCTCCTCACCCTCCAAAGGTGGCAGGAGGCCCCGCCATTTTGTATCGGGGCGGGACACAAGGGTGCGGGCGTGAAGGGTGTGGAGCACGAGCGTGTAGAGATGTTTTCTTGGCGCGGTTTGAAAGCAGACCGGCTGCATCTCGTGCAGCTGGCTTCTAGTGAAGGGGTGAAGGGGTCGGTTGGGTCCACGGGGCAGGGGTCCAATTAAAAGGTCCGTCAGGCCTGGGGTAACGGGTGGGCGGGGCGTGCCCTCGTGCAGGACCCGGTCGAGATGAACCCGAGCAGCAGGCGGCAAAGCGGCCTTCACCTCCTGAAGTATGCGCCGGGGAGTACAAGGTCTGGAAAGCCCCATGCACTGAGCGAGCATCAGGGGATCCAGCCAGTCTCTCTGGTCATTGTCCAGGAGGTCTCCAACTCTTGTGACCTCTGCCAGGACCAAACTCTGGCGCACCGAGTGGGACTCCGCCACCTGCAAACGGAGCTGGGGGTTGTGTAGCAGGGGCTCCGTGAGGAGATCTGCCCCCTCGGTGGCCGCCACGGACCTGGTCATTGTAAACAGTTTCCAGGTCCGGAGGAGGTTCTGGTAGAAGACCGGCAGCCCGGAGAGGTCTCGCAGAAGACCTCTCAGATGGACATAAAGGAGGTGCCGGTCGTATCGGAGCCCTCAGAAGCGGTGCAGGAAGGCGTGCGCCAGTGTGCTCCACGCCGGACTACCTGCACCATAAAGGAGCCTCTGCAGGGTCTGGAGGCGGAAGACATGGACCTGAGTGAGCAGACATTTTAGGCCCTGCCCTCCCTCCTTCAGAGGTAGATGAAGAACCCCTGCAGGGACCCAGTGCAGTCCTGACCAAAAGAATTCCAGAATCGATGTCCGGAGGTTGGCCAGGAAACCCGGGGCCGGGACCAGGGTGTTGAGCCGGTACCACAGCATGGCCAGGACTAGTTGATTAAGCACCAGCGCTCTCCCTCGAAGGGAGAGGCACCGGAGTAGTCCTGTCCATTTCCGGAGCCGCTCTATCACCACGCCCTCTAAATTCTGCCAGTTCTCCGGTGGAGAGGGATGCGTGGCAGAAAGGTAAATGCCCAGATAGAGCAGCGGACCCGTGCTCCACCGGATCGCCTGAAGCGTTGGTGGGAGGGAGCTCGCCTGCCGCCAGTCCCCTACCACCAAGCCAGAGCTCTTGACCCAGTTGACCCGCGCGGAGGTGGCTGCCGAATAGATGGCCTGGCAAGCCTCCACCCACGCCAAGTCGCCCGGGTCCTGGACCACGAGGAGCACGTCATCAGCGTACGCTGACAGGACCAGCTGCAGCTCCGGCTCCCGCAGCACCAACCCTGTCAACCTCTTTCGGAGGAGACAGAGGAAGGGCTCGATCACCAGAGCGTACAGCTGGCCTGAGAGGGGGCACCCCTGCCGTACTCCTCGCCCGAAGCTGACCGGTTCGGTTAGGGTCCAGTTGAGCCTGACCAAACACTCTGCGGAGGCGTACAGCACCCGGAGAAAATTCACAAACCTGGGTCCGAAGCCAAACGCTTCCAGAGTGCTCAGGAGATACCCGTGATCCACCCTGTCGAACGCCTTCTCCTGATCTAAGGACAGGAGGGCGAACGACAGACCATCCCTACACCCAAGTTCTAATAGGTCCCGGACCAGATATAGGTTGTCAAAGATGCTGCGGCCCGGGACGGTGTAGGTCTGGTCTGGGTGGACCACGTCCGCCAGCATGGGCCCTAGCCGCAGCGAGATGGCTGCGAGATGAGACGACTTTGTAGTCCGTGCTGAGGAGCAAGACGGGACGCCAATTTCGTAAATCGCGGAGGTCCCCCTTCTTCGGCAATAAGGCGAGCACGGCTCACCTGCACGAAAGAGGGAGGACCCCACTCTGCAAAGACTCGGCCCAGACGGTGACTAGGTCTGGGCCCAGGACGTCCCAGAACACGCGGTAGAACTCCACGGTCAGCCCGTCCATGCCCGGAGATTTATTGGTTGGCATGCGACGGAGGGCTTCCGAGAACTCGGCCAGAGTGAGAGGCAGCTCTAGCCGGTCTCGGTCGCCCACGCTGACCGTCGGGAGCTCCTCCCACAGCACTCTGCAAGCATTAGGATCGGTCGGCTCCGGGGAGAAAAGGCTTGCGTAGAAGGCTCTCGCCCTCTCGCACATCTCCACCGGATCCGTGAGGGGGGTGCCATCCTCAGTCAGTAGGCAGATGATATGTTCTTAGCCCCCCTCTTTTTTTCCAGGGCGTAGAAGAAGCGGGAGCCGCAATCCATCTCCGAAGGAGACGGATGCGGGATCGAACAAAGGCACCCCGGGCCCGATGGTCCTCGAGGCTCCGGAGCTCCTCCCGCTTCTCCCGGCACGCTCCGCAGAGGGGTGGATCCTCGGGGCTGGCGGCCAGACGCCTCTCCAGCTCTAAGACCTCCCATTCCAACTGCTCTATCGCCGCATCCCTCCGTTGGCTGGTGCCCCGGGTGTAGTCACGGCAGAAGAGCCGGGCGCGCACCTTCCCTAGGTCCCACCACCGCCGCGCCCGAGGGAAAGGCACGCCGCTGCCCTCGCCAGGCCAGCCAGAACTCCCGGAAGGATGCCACAAAGCCTGCATCCTCCAGCAAGCTGTTGTTAAAATGCCAATAGGCCGGCCCCGGCCTCTCCGTGCAGAGGGAGGCTGTCACGGTGGCTATATGATGGTCAGAAAATGAGGCCGGCCGGATGCTGGAGGAGTGGGCTCGTGAAAGATGAAAGCGTGATAAATAAATGCGGTCCAACCGGGAGTGGCGCGACCGATGGGCCTCCACCCGGACAAAGGTGAACGTGGAAGTGTCATCCGGGTGGTGGTCGCGCCAGACGTCCACCAGGGAGTGGTGTTCGACTATCTCCTGGAGGATGGTGACGGCAGCCGGGCTCTGCTCGACCCCGAGCGGTCCCGCTCCTCGAGGGTGATGTTAAAGTCCCCTCCCAGGACCAGGCACTCCTGAGGATCCAAGGTGCCGAGGAAGGCGGACGCCTGCTGATAGAATTGAGTCCGCTCTGGGCTCGCTGCTGGGGCATAGATGTTGACGAGGTTGACTACGAGCCCCTCCATGCGGACCCAGAGGTGCAGCAGGCGACCCGGCACAGCCTCGGTGACCCCCAGCACCTCGGGCCGTAGGTCGGGGGAGAACAGGGTCTCCACTCCAGCCGTACGAACTGTGAGGTGGCTAAAGTAGACCCTGTCCCCCCAATCCAGCCGCCAGCTGTCTTCGGCGGTCGGATCCGTATGCGTCTCCTGCAGGAAAACCACAGAGTACCTCCCCTCCCGAAGGAAGGAGAGCACCTGGGACCTGCGGAGACCCATCCTACAGCCACGGGTGTTCAATGTTGCGATGGTAAAGGGCGCCATGAGGAGGGCTGGGGGGGAACCTTGCCAGCAGGGATGTTTGTGGCTCCCGGCGGGCCGCACAGCAGCCCGTGACCCACCCCGTAGGTGAGTAAGGAGTCACGGAAGAGGTGGACACGCTGGTAGGCCGCGGCTCCCTGCCTCCCGGTCCTTTTCCCCTCCCCCATGAGGGCCCTTGCGGCCCGGAGGATTTGATTAAAGTCCCCCCATCGCTGGAGGGCAAGCTGGACTTTGTTGTGGGAGCCATGGACGTCTTCTAGAAACTCCCGCAACTCCTCTCGCAGCACATGGGGGGCTGGGGTTATGGTCTGGTTACTCCCCGACGGGGCCCTTGGTACAGCCCCGTGGCCCACCGACACGGGCAGAGAGGGTGCGGACCCCCAACGGGGCTCCTGATGGGTTGACTTGAATGCTGGTTTGATAGGGGGCGGCGGAGGGAGGATAGCAGCCCCTGATAGGTCGGGACAGGGAAACACAAAGGCCGCTCCCTGGGGGTCATCTGTTGGCAAGGGGAAGGAGACAGCCCCAGGGGCGGCAATAACATCTCAGGATGTGGACGGGATAGGGACAGGGGCAGGGGCAAGGTTAGAGGTGAGTTTCTGGGCGGGGAGAGGGATCTCAGTGATGCCGGGCGCGGGCTCTATGGTGGATTTGGCAGCCACGGCATCAGGGGGTGGACTCTGTCCTGTAGGGCCCTCTCCCGGGAAGAAGGTCGAATGCTCCTCACAAATGACGGGTGCCCCTGGTTGCTCAGGTCCCGGCCGCGTGGCACTGGCCATCGCCTCAACAGGTTTGGCGGTCCTCAATGGGGTGCCATCTGCAGCCGGGTTGATGGAGGAGTCCAGGGGCCCCTCGGAGGTGGGAACGGAAACAACGGTTAGGGGGAGGGAGCATGGGGAAAGGGGGGCTGGAGTGAAGTCGCCTATATCGAGGCCCGCTGGCAATGGGTCGTCCTCCCCCTGGGTAACCGGGGTCAGACCCAGGGCCTCGATCTCCTCGTATATTGATGCAAGATCAGTTTCCTCCACCCCGGGATTCTCCCCGCTTCCCCCTGACGCTACTGTTGCCTCGGGGCACACTGAGGTTTCAGATGGAGCCTCGGGGGCCTTGGAGGAGAGGGACTCCCGTGGAGGGGAGATACCACCTTCCAGTGCTGCCACGTCTTCCCCAGCCGGCACCGGTAGATGGAACACACCCGTGGGTAGAGCGGAAGGCTCGGCATCAGTGCCCCCTTCTTGGTCTTCCGGAGGGCCTCCGCATCAGATGGGAGGAGCGGAGCTCGAGCCTTCCGCTTGCCCCGCTTCCCCTGGACTAGGGCCCAGCCCTCCATGGCATCATCTGGGGGCTGGCTAGCAGGGGTTGTGTCAGGGGGCAGAAGCGGTGGCTCAGGGACTCGAGGGGGTAACGGTGGAGCAGCACAAGGGAGGGAAGATTCCCCTTGGGGCTGGCCCTCTCCCATGCCCGGCAGTGTCCCTGCCGCACCCTCCTCCATAGGCTCCGCCAGATTGCAAGCAGTGGGGGCGGGGCTCTCCCGCTTGTCTGGGCATAGTTGGGGAGGTGCCCCTTGGGCCCGAGCAGGAACAATGGTGGACTGGTAAGGAGGAGGGGTGGTTTCGGGCATTGGGCAGCCAGGGGTGCCGGCGATGATGGGGCCGGTGCCCTGCCGGGGCTCAGGGGTCCCGGATGCCCCTCCTTCCCGGGCCAGGGGGCAGTCCCTCTGGACGTGCCCCATCGCCCGGCAGAGGTAGCACCGGGCCTCCCCCGTGGAATAATGTACCCGGTAATGGGCCCCCTGGTAGGGGACTAGGAAGGACCCCTCGAGTGCCTCTCCGTTGCGCGCCGCCGGCGGCAGTTGAAGCTGCACTTGCCGGCGGAACGAGAGGACGTGACGGAGGGCGGGGTCTTTGCAGCCCAACGGGAGAGGGCTGATGACAGAGATGAGCTTCCCCAAGGTAGAAAGGGCGGGGAACAGGGCGGCATTGGGGAGAAAGGGAGGGACGGAGGTCAGGACCAGGCGGATGCCCAGGTCCTCTAGTGGGTCTAAGGGGACGAACGCGCCCCAACTGCCAGGCCCTTCTCCACCACCTCCTGGGTGGCGGCCTCCGATGTTAAGAAGAAGACGTACATACACTTGCCATACATTTTGGAGGCCGCCACAATGGCCGTGGGCCCGACCACCCTCGCCAACGCCCGCACATAGGTCTTCACCTGGGGCGAGGCAGGCACCAGGAGGCAACGGACGCTGTGCTTCCTGGTCATGGTAGGAAAGGGGCCCCGGCCGCTATAGATGGTAGCGGAGGCGGGGGGCAGGAGAGATGATGTAGCGGCAGACGGGGGAGCTGCCGCCACCTGGGCGTATGCTCTGAGGGCCGGCGGAGGGACACCTGCAGAGCTTGGGGAGGGAACAGCTGGGAGGGGCACCCCAGCTGGAGATGGGGCCGCGGCATTGGGGGCAGCCCCTGCCATGGAGGGCCTGGTCTTTTTAGCGGGGCCCTTCCCCTTCTTCTTCCTCTGGCCCTTCCCGCTGGCTAGGGGGACTCCCCCCGAATCTGAGGGGGTGAGAGACGTGGCAGCAGTGGAGGTCACCCCGGTGCCTGTCGCTGCTGGTGCCCCAGCCGGGGCAGTGGCAGATGGTTCGGTAGCGGAGGTAGAAGCTTGGGGGGCTGACGGAGGGGTAGGCGGGGGAGGGGGAGCTCGGGCTGCTGGAGGGGTCCCACCCGTCTCATCCCCCGCCATCATGAGCAAGGAGGAAAAGGGGGGACACCCAAAGGAGGAGGGGAGAGGGGAAGCAGGTCGACCACTCCTCCCCCCCCGCTAGGCTTCAGGCAGGGGAGGAGGGCGCCAAAAGGGGTGGGCTGGACGGTGGGCAATCAGGGGTAGGGGTCAGTCACCGACACAAGGTGGAATTCCGGCTCCTCTTGGTGCACTAGAGGAGGGGGGGGATACAACAACATTAGGGGTGCAGTGAAGAGGGTTGCAACTGAAATGGGGAGTTGCACAAGCGCATGGGAGGGGCATGGGCACACGGAGCAAGGGGCTAAGCAGTCTGGAGGTAGAACAGGGAAACCAAGGGGCTAGCTTCAGAGGCTGGGGCGGGGCAAACAAACAAAGGCTGCAGAAGGAAATGGGCGGGGCAGGCAAACAAACTGAAGCTAGTAAGGGGGTCTGGGACAAAAGGGAGTGCAAAGCTACAAGTGGCAAATGGGGCAGGTAGTAAAGGGGAAAGCTGGGGTGTAGGCAGTCCGGGGGGGCACATGTGCCCACGTGCACTTGCACAAGTCTTCTTTTTAAGCTGGCTGCTGCTTCTGGCCCAAAGGGTGGAAATAGGGCATGGCAAGCCAAGCAAGCAGCTGAGTCCAGAGGCAGGAGCTGAGGCAGTTGGTATACCGCTAGTGGGGGTAGTGGAGGGGGTAGCCGTGGTGGTAGTAGTGTTGGGGGTAGGGGGGACACACAGATGGATTGGGGGGCCGCTCCACGCCACACCCCCTGTGTCCCTACAAACACAGTCAAAACCCCCACCACAAGAGCACAGTTTGAAAATTACTCAGTTTTAGGCCCCCTCCATGGTGGTCTGCAAAGTCTCTAGGTGCTCCCCCACTGGTAGATGGTCCTCTTCTTCTCCTCCTCAGGCTTCAGCAGCTCCCGGCAGCAGACTCCACAGCAGCAGCAGCTCCAGGAACTCCAGGTGGTAGTCCAGGCAGGCAGAAAGGACACCTCTCAGGTGGTGGTGGTGGTGGTGGTGGTGGTATCCACAACAGCAGTGGCTGCGGTCCCTCACTCCTCCTCTCTGGGGAGTGGGCTAGCAGCCCCCCCCCCGCCTCGGGGCTGCAGTTGGAGCAGTAGCAGCACCCGAGAGGGGGGGTCCAGCAGCCAAGTAGCAGAGAACGGGGGGTCGGGTGTCTGGCCCAGCCAGGGGAGCAGCTGGAGCAGCAGGGAGAGCTTAGGGCCTAGCAGCAGGAGTAGCAGCTTCCCACCTCCCTCCAAGCTAGAAGGCTGTGGGAGAGCAGTGGGAGGGAGGGAGAGAGAGAGTCGCTCCAGGTTAAACACATCCCTGGTACCAGGATAAGTGAAATGGCAGCTGCTCCAAGTCAGTTAAGACACCTGGGGCCAATTAAGAACTTTCCAGAAGGCAGGGAGAAGGCTAGGTTGATTGCGACACCTGAAGCCAATCAGGAGCTGGCTGAAACTAGTTAAAAGCCTCCCAGTCAGTCAGGTGGGAGTGCATGTCAGGAGCTGTGGGAGGAAGTTGTGCTGTTGGAGAGGCTGAGTAGTACACACCATATCAGGCACAAGGAAGGAGGCCCTGAGGTAAGGGTGAAGTGGAGCTTGAGGAATTGAGGGCTGCTGTGGGGGAAGTAGCCCAGGGAATTGTACATGTCATGTTTCTAAAAGGTCAGCTACCATAGCTGATACTATTAGGGTCCCTGGGCTGGAGCCCGGAGTAGAGGGTGGGCCTGGGCTCCCCCCACCCAAGACTTTTGCCCCTGATTAATCACTGAGGCTGGGAGACAACAGAGACTGTGCGAGGAAGGATAATTTCTTCTCACGTCCCTTGCTAGCTTTTGATAAAAATGGTTCAGTAGACTGTGACCCTTGTCTCTAGAGAAAGAAGGGTTATGTGGACGGTCACAGTGAGCCTTTGAGGCTAGTGAAATCTGCCAAGAAACACAGGACCCACAGAGGCAAGGACAGAGCTTTGTCACAGTATGTATTTAAGTGCTTTCCTGAATAGTGATGGACTTAAGCTCATGCTCTGCAGAATTGAGGTCAAAGCACAGTTCTCTGGGAAAAGGAAGCAGCCCTGGAATAAGAGGGAAGGTCCTATTATGATTGGTAACTGATTAAAAGATAGGAAACAAATGGTCAGTTTTCAGAATGGAGTGAGGTAAATAGTGATGTCCTCCCAAGGTCTGTACTGGACCTATTCAAAATATTCATAAATGATCCGGAAAAAGGGGTAAAAGTGAGACAAAACTACTCAGGATCGTTAAGTCCCAGGCAGATTGTGAAGGGCTACAAAAGGATCTCTCAAAACTGGGTGACTGGGCAAGAAAATGGCAGATGAAATTCAATGTTGATAAATGCAAAGTAATGCACATTGGCAAACATAATCCCAACTATACATATAAAATGATGGGGTCTAAATTAGCTGTTACCACTCAAGAAAGAGATCTTGGAGTCATTGTGGATAGTTCTCTGAAAACATCCACTCAATGTGCAGCGGCAGTCAAAAAAGTCAACAGAACTTTGGGAATCATTAAGAAAGAGATAGACAATAAGACAGAAAATATCATATTGCCTCTATATAAATCCATGGCATGCCCACATCTTGAGTACTGCATGCAGATGTGGTTGCCCCATCTGAAAAAAGATATATTGTAATTGAAAAAGGTTCAGGAAAGGGCAACAAAAATGATTAGGGGTATGGAACGGCTTCTGTATGAGACTGGGACTTTTCAGCTTGGAAAAGAGACGACTAAAGGGGGATATGATAGAGGTGTATAAAATCATGACTGGTGGAGAAAGTAAATAAAGAAATGGCTGTATTTTAAAGAATCCTTATGGAAGTTACAGGAACAAACCATCCTGATGTGTAGAAAGAATAGTAAATTTGGCTGGCAACCAGCTTGGCTTAACAGTGAAATCCTTGCTGTTCTTAAACACAAAAAAGAAGCTTACAAGAAGTGGAAGATGGGACAAATGATCAGAGAGGAGTATAAAAATATTGCTCAGGCATGCAGGAGTGAAATCAGGAACAAAATGCAGCTAGCAAGAGATGTTAAGAGAAACAAGAAGGGTTTCTTCAGGTATGTTAGCAACAAGAAGAAAGTCAAGGAAAGTGTGGGCCCCTTACTGAATGAGGGAGGCAACCTAATGACAGAGGATGTGGAAAAAGCTAATGTGTTCAATGCTTTTTTTGTCTCTGTCTTCATGAACAAGGTCAGCTCCCAGACTACTGCACTGGGCAGCACAGCATAGGGAGGCGGTGACCAGCCCTCTGTGGAGAAAGAAGTGGTTTGGGACTATTTAGAAAAACTTGATGAGTACAAGTCCATGGGGCCGGATGCACTGCATCCAAGGTGCTAAAGGAGTTGGCGGATGTGATTGCAGAGCCATTGGCCATTATCTCTGAAAACAGGTAATGATCAATGGTTCCATGTCTAGTTGGCAGTTGGTGTCAAGCGGAGTGCCCCAAGGATCAGACGGTTTTGTTCAATATCTTCATAAATGATCTGGAGGATGGTGTGGACTGCACCCGGAGCAAGTTTGCAGCTGACACTAAACTGGGAGGAGAGGTAGATACACTGGAGGGTAGGGATAGGATACAGAGGGACCTAGACAAATTAGAGGATTGGGCCAAAGGAAATCTGATGAGGTTCAACAAGGACAAGTGCAGAGTTCTGCACTTAAGACAGAAGAATCCCATGCACCGCTACAGACTAGGGACTGAATGGCTAGGCAGCAGTTCTGCAGAAAAGGACCTAGGGGTTACAGTGGATGAGAAGCTGGATACGAGTCAACAGTGTGCCGTTATTGCCAAGAAGGCCAATGGTATTTTGGGATGTATAAGTTGGGGGCACTGCCAGCAGATTGGGGGAGGCGATCATTCCCCTCTATTCGACATTGCTGAGGCCTCATCTGGAGTACTGTGTCCAGTTTTGGGCCCCACACTACAAGAAGGATGTGAAAAAATTGGAAAACGTCCAGCGGAGGACAACAAAAATGATTATGGGACTGGAACACATGACTTATGAGGAGAGGCTGAGAGAACTGGGATTGTTTAGTCTGCGGAAGAGAAGAATGAGGGGGGATTTGATAGCTGCTTTCAACTACTTGAAAGGGAGTTCCAAAGAGGATGGATCTAGACTGTTCTCAGTGGTAGCAGATGACAGAACAAGGAGTAATGGTCTCAAGTTGCAGTCAGGGAGGTTTAGGTTGTATATTAGGAAAAACTTTTTCACTAGGAGGGTGGTGAAACACTGGAATGCATTACTTAGGGAGGTGGTTGAATCTCCTTCCTTAGAAGTTTTTAAGGTTAGGCTCGACAAAGCCCTGGCTGGGATGATTTAGTTGGGGATTGGTCCTGCTTTGAGCAGTGGGTTGAACTAGATTACCTCCTGAGGTCCCTTCCAACCGTGATATTCTATGATTCTATGAAATATTATTTACTCCTTCTCATAACACAAGAACTACGGATCACCAAATGAAATGAATACGCAGCAGATTTAAAACAAAAGGAAGTATTTTTTCACACAACGCACAGTCAACCTGTGGAACTCTTTCCCAGAGGAAAGTCTTGTGAAGGCCAAGACTATAACAGGGTTCACGAAAGAACTAGATAAGTTCATGGAGGATACGTCCATCAATGGCTATTAGCCAGGATGGGCAGGGATGGTGTTTCTAGCTTCTGTTTGCCAGAAGCTGGGAATGGGCGACAGGGGATGGATCACTCAGACCTGTTCTGTTCATTCCTTCGGAAGCACCTGGAATTGGCCACTGTCGGAAGACAGGATACTGGGCTAGATGGACCTTTGGTCTGACCCAGTGTGGCCGTTCTTGTTTTCTTATGTTCTTTTCCAGGGCCTAAGTATGTGTCCCCTTTTCCTAGTGAGTTTAGTAGTACTTAACTTGGCAGATCAAACTATAGGCAGGATTCATGATAAACACTGTGTTTAAATTTGTTAATGGGACCAGGTGTCATGGTTTGAAATTATAGGTGTCTCAAATAAATTATCAGATTTGCGCATTGGTACTTTCTTGATCCTATAGCATGAGAGGTCTTTTGCTTTTTCTTTCTTGAGAAAGAAGTTATTGTTTCTCAGACAGTTCATTATTCAGAAAAAAAAGGGTTCAACCTTCTAGAGAACCAGCAAAGGCCTATGCATTTATTTAATTCATAGGTAATATTACCATCCTATTCCGAAATGTTATGGGTTACGGCATACATCTGATACTGATATGTAGTCAGGATTCTGGCAAACATAACGTGGGCATAGTGAGCCCAATCCTGTCTTTTTTGTGCACCTGGAATTCCCACCAAAGTCTCAGTTCTATTCAACATGCTCCAGATTTTCAAAAGAGACTAATGGTTATGGGTACTCAACTTAAAGAGATGCCCTTCCTTTGAAAACTAGCCCCCTCTATGGTGTCTCAATTTGGGCATCCAAATATTGAGGCATCCAAAATCATTTCATTTAAACAAAATCTTAGCCTTTGCCTCTATAGATTATAAAGAGACATGAAAGCTGTTCCCAGCTCTCTCATTAACTCAGCAGAATCAATACAAAGGGTAACTAATTTTGTTAACTGGCATCAATAATTTCTCACAGATAGCCTGCTGTGTGCATGATCAGTTAATGATCAGATTACCTTCTGCTCTATTAAAATGAATCAGGTTCCTCACCAGATTCAGAAGAATCCCTGGAGAAAGAATCAACGTAGAACCCAAGATGCCTTGGAGAAGTCTTAGAGCTGGGTCTAGAACTGTAGATCAAGGGATTTTATAATTCCCTGCAGAAATTTACCCTCGGTAAAAATTGGACCTAAGGGAGGCTCGCAGTCTGCATTAAATTCACCCCTATGTAGCGGGCCAGTACAAAAGCCAATGCACTACTGTAGTCCAACCTAAACCCTCAAATTAGATGGTACATAGGCCTCATGCTGGCCTTCTACAAAGGGGTGGATTTCAATGAATGGGTGAATAAGTAATTGAGATGTTATTTGAGAAAAGAGAAAACAATGATGTTTGTTTTGTTTACATCTACCAAAAAGGGCAGATTAAAAAAGCCATGAAGCCACTTGGTCCAATCCTCCATTATTTAAAGTCAGTGGGAATTTTGGGTTGCCAAGGAATCCAGTGTCAAGCCATTAATCCTCAACTTGCAGGAACTATTCTTAATTTACAAATGGTGCCCTCTGTGTCTGCAAATCTATATGCCTCTGCTACATGTGTTTCTGTTTCATTTAACCACAACCATCAAGGGAATGGCAGAATACTGAGGAGATGTTTATGTCTGACCGATGCCTAAACTATCTTTAGCCTCACTAAGAAAGGTGAGATAATATCCTTCCCATATCTAAAATTGTGCCTCAGATAGGGACTACCTAAATTTACCCACTTATTATATATATCTGTCTCCCTGGAATTAATTTCCTTGTTTGCATTCTGTAAACATATTCTGGCATAACATGTCTAAGTTGAGATGTTACTATCTCAAAGGAAGGACAGACAATTGATATATCTGGCATTTTCTTCTTTTCTATCACTTTGAATGAATCTGGATTTTTTTATAAAGCCAGGATGTACTGAACCGTTCAACTGTAAATTAATCAGTGAGGCCAGAAGTTTCTTTCCACCCAGGAGCCAGCCAAATATTTCACTACTCACATAGTCAAAAAATAAAACAATTTTTCAAAACCTGATGACACATTGCATGATGTGAGCTAAATGGTTCAAAATTTGATCCAAGGCCTGAGGTGGAATAGCCACAATTCATCCCAGACCCACTCTGAACATATTTACAAGAAAACACAATTGTGCTACTCATGGATCGGTTTTTAAATAGCTAATTGGAAGAGCTTTTCTCATCTCTATTTTGACAAGGGACACATTGTACAGGCTTTAGAGTAGCAGCCATGTTAGTCTGTATTCGCAAAAGAAAAGGAGTACTTGTGGCACCTTAGAGACTAACAAATTTATTTGAGCATAAGCTTTCATGAGCTACAGCTCACAGAAGAATTAGACTAACCACCTCATTAAGCTAGGTTATATTTTCTCTTAAATTTTCTTGCAAAGCAGCTAGGACCATAACTGATTCTGATTATACCTAAAGATAATTGGAACCATGTAAAAGTGAGTCTACAATACCCACAGGAGCATGCATGTAAAATAACATAAAGCTGTAGCTACAGTCTTGTGTTAGTGTTTGACAGATGGCCAAGTAAATTTCCATTTGCATTGTGTACTTTTCTAAGTTTTTCTAATTTTTTCATCTTTCTCTACAGACTTTTGTATATTTCCTCAATGCATTTTAGATCCAATATTTGGCTTAACTGTGAAATTTTGCCTGCGTAACAGAACCAGTAAACTTCTGCTGAGTTCTAGCATCTTTAGAACAACTATCCAACTTTATTCTTTGTGAACAAAATCATTTCCCTCCTGTGATAGGGCCCTCAGTGGCCAGGCAGCCTAGTGGCTAGATCCTTGGTTAGGGGGACTGTAGGGGAACCTGACCCCTCCTTCTCGCTCAGGACCTGACCCAGGGTTCTGTGTCGCTCAACCCCTAAACAGGGGAGATGGGATCTTCCTCCCAGCTGTGAGGGGAGGTTCAGGATGTGTTTTTTCTGGCCTGCTCCCTATGCAAGTTCTTTTGGTTTGGGGCATGGCCCTGCTAGTCCATTTGCCCTGCAGCTGGGGCTTCTCTGTAGGATCCCCTTGGCCAGGGAAGACTTACTTGCCTCTAGTGGCTGCATTGGCAGGCAGGTTGCTAGTCTGTGCCTTCAGGCAGGCGTACAGAGAGCTCCTGCCTCTTCGCTAGTCAGCTCCTGACTGAGCCAGGCTCCCTTCTTTTCTCCCCGCATCAGGCCTGGCATTGGCTGCAGGTATAACGGGGTGGGGTTAGCTGAACCCACAGGTGTTCTTTAACTCCTGCTGTGCCTGGCTGTAGTCTCTCTGCTCCTTCACACATTCCCACACCCCCCATGACCCCGTTTGGGGTCTGCCCCCTCTCCAACTGCTTTCCTGTGAAAGGAAGTCTGCATTCAGATGGGTTCTCCTGGTCTGGTGCTGGATGCAGAACGAGAAGAGCTGGAGGAAAGGTACCATCTCATGATTCAGGGATTTGTGTCCTTCATGGTGTGGAGCCAGCAGAGGGGGGCATGGTTGGTAACTACAGTTAAGTACATGCCCAGAAGATAAAAACAGAGTGAATCCATGGCCCATTTTACCACCAGGGCTTTTTTCTCGATTACAGAATAGGTCTTCTCTTGAAGAAACAGCTTCCTGCTAATGTACAGGATGGGGTGTTCATCGCCCCCTATTACCTGCAATAGAACCGCTCTTCGGCCCATGGCTGAGGCATCTGTTTGTAACAAACTCCTTGGCGAAGTTAGGGCTGTACCAGGCGTTTGAAATACCTCTTCACAGGCTCTGGTCCACTGGATCCTTTTAGGACTCTTGTTTAGGAACCCTGGGATAAAGAGGTGGTAATATCTGGCTAGTCCTAGGAATCAGCATACCTGCTTCTTTGAGGATGGTGTGGGGCACAGCTGGAGAGTCTGGACTTGGATAATCAAGAGTTGGATTGTGCCCTTTCCCAATGTGTACCTGAGGTCCATGGTCTCCTTCTTCCCAAGGTGACATTTGGCTGGGTTCTCTGTCAGGCTGGCCTCCTTGAGGGACTGTAGGTCCGCGGTCACATGTTTCAAATGGTGTTGCCAGTCGGGACTATAAAGCCATCTAGGTACGTGGCTGCATATCTGCTATGGGGACGGAGAATTCGGTCCATCAGTTGCTGAAATGTGGTCGGGACTCCATGCAAACCAAAGGGCATGGTCTGGAACTGGAAAAGCTCAAAGGGGGTAGAGAAAGCATTTTTTCCCCTAGACTTGGATGTGAAGGGGATCTGCCAATAACCTTTTGTTAAGTCTAAAGTGGTGATGTATTTCGCCTTTTCCAGCCGGACAAGCAGTTCATCCACCCATGGCATCGTGTAGGCATCGAACTTCGATACTGCACTGACCTTGTGGAAGTCAATGCAAAAGCGGGTGCTTCCATCAGGCTTAGGTACCAGTACCACAGAGCTTTTCCTGTCGCTAAACGACTCCTCAGGCCCATATACTTGCTCTCCTCTTTGAAATCGTAGGTGTCCTGTAACTTCTTTCCCACCATAGGGTGGAACCCTAGCCGCACTGAAGTCAATGGCAAAGTGCTCATTGACTCCAGTCGGGCCAGAAAGTCACTGTGATGGGGTGTACAAACCCCACACTGGGCAACAAGGTGTTACAGGATTATTTTCGGCTCAGCCAGCCCTGCCCCACCACACCTGCAGCAAATGCACCATCTGCTGGAGGAATTAAAAGGCAGGGAATTAGCTCATTGGGGTTGCAGAGCTGGAGATGAACAGACTTGCAGCCCACAGCTTCAGCAGAGCAGCGGAGAGCTGAGCCTAAGACTCTGACTCAGCTGCCCAAAGGGGTCTTCCCTGAGGAAAAGAAGGACCCACCCCAGAGACAACCTGAGAGAGAAGTATCCTGTGGACCTTGGACATTGGAACCCCCTCTTACTTATTGTGATTTGGATTTCCCCACCAGGGGAAAACCTTGGACTAAGCTGACTTGGGGGACTAGAGGAAGAGGCCTGGGGAGGACAGCCTTAAGGAGCTTTGGCTGCCAGACCACTGCTAACCCAAAGGTCCTTGGGTCAGAGCCTGGTGGAGTGGGAGGGCCTGAGCTCCCCTCCTCACAACCCCCTTGGCAGTCAGGAGTTGTAGCCATGACCACTAGGCCATGCTTCTCAACTAGACCCCAAGTGAGGACAATTACAGTCACCCATGGAATCTGATTGTTGTACATCACACTGTAGTATGCAATGTGGATTCCCTCTTCATCCTGAACACAGTTCTTGGTTCCCTTCATTGACAGTGTAGTTTCTCAATACAATCAGTCCTGACTGTGCAGGCAGTACATGGAAACAAACAAGATAAACACCAACCCACTCTGTGTTTTTTAGATTGCATTCATTACTGCACTGTCTGAGGGCCTGAGAACTGCTCCAGTCTCTGGTCAGGTAAAAAGGGGCAAGAACCTATGGGCTAGACTGTGATTTGAGCTAAACATCTGTGTAGGTGAAAAGGAACCCCTTATGCCCCACTGCAGGCTCTTCTGCCCTTCATTTGTGCAGGTGGGAGCAAGCAGGGCTACTTTCTGCTTGCACTCTCCCTGGAGCAGGTAGGTAGGGAATGCACAGACCCTTGTTTCACCTTCATTACTTGCCAGCAAGAGTATCTGTGCCAGTGTGGGAGAGGGAGCAAAGAGGAAGACAGCGAGGAATTGTGACTTAGGGTTGTCTGCTGGTCACCCTGCATTCTGGTCCTGAGGTGGTGCAGTTTACACACGCTCCTGTGTTCAGGGCTGTGCCTATAGACAGAGGGTGAGATTTCAAAAATACCTAAGGGAGTTAGTTGTCCAGTTCACAGGGAAACTCAGTAACTTAGGCTCTGATCCTCAAAGATATTTAGGAATTTAACTCCCATTGATTTCAATGGAAGTTAGGAGCCAAAATACCTTTAAGAATCTGGGCCTCAACCAAATAGGCACTTTGAAAATCTCACCCACTTGGCCGTAAATTAATACTTCTCCATCCGTGTAAAGTGGGAGAAGCCTCTTTATTCCGATTGCTGGAAATGGCAATTCTGAGAGGAAACATGCTCAAGTTCCCTAACTTGGATCCTGCATGATAACAGATTTCTAAATAATCATTATGTGGCCTCCTCCCTTGGCTTCTTGTTCGATATGTTCAACTTTTATCTACTTTCACTCATTTTTTTTATACCTTATTTTTTCAGACTCTTATTATTTTGTTGCTAAAATTTCTTTCTTGATTTCCTGGGTGCTACTTGGGTAGGGTTACCATATTTGAACATTCAAAAAAGAGGACACTCCACATTGGGGTGCTGTTGGCCATGCCCACAGTCCACTCCCGCACCTCCCACACTCTGCCCCAGGTCCCGACCCCTCCCTGCTTGGCCCAGCCACCGCACTCCTTCTCACCGCCTGGCCCGCCGCTGGCTTGCTGCATCCCTCCTCAGTCCCCCACCCACCGCTCACCTCCTCCCTCCTGCCACTCACCTCCTCACTCCCCTGCCAGAAACCCCCATGCCCGCCCCAAGAACCCCCGCCTGCCGCTGGCTCCCTCGCCGCTCGCCTCTTCAACCCCCACTGCCTGCCGGTGGTCTTCTCACCTCTCCCTCCTGCCACCTGCCTCTGGCACACCGCCTGCCTCCTCACCTCTCGCCCACTGCTGGCTCCCTCGCCACTCGCCTCTTCACCCTCCCCACCCTCCATTTGCCTCCTCACCCGCCTGCCAGCCACTGGCTCCCTCGCCGCTCGCCTCTTCACCACTACTCCCCGCTTGCCAACTCACCCCTCCTGCCACAGGTCCCTCGGCTCCCAGGATCAGGGGCAGCTGAGGGGTCTCCGCATGCTGCGCCTGCCACAAGCGTGAGCTCTGTGGCTCCTATTAGCCAGGAAAAGCGCCAGTGGGAGCTGCCAGAGCTGTGGAGTGGGGCTTGCAGGCACCGGCAGCACGCAGAGAGCCCTCTGCCCCCCCCACCCAACCCGACCCTACGAGAGGGACCTGCCGGGGGACAAGGTGGGGAGTCTTGACAGCGCTTACCTGGTGCGGCTCCTGGGAAGCACCCGGCAGGTCCCCCGGCTCCTACGGTCGGAGTGGTGGGGGCGGAGGGCTCTCTGTGCGCTGCCGGTGCCTGCAAGCCCTGCTCCGCAGCTCCGGCAGCTCCCATCTAGGATTATCATATGCCCCTATTTCTGTGTTTTTAGATATTTAAAAATTCCTCCCAGATGGCGATATAAGAACTAAAAAACTGGACATGTCCAGGAAAATATGGACGTATAGTAACCCTAACTTGGGGATAGTGGAACTTGCTCGGCCTAATTTCAAATCTTCTTGAACAGGGTGGTTTCTAAAGTTCAGCTTGAACAAAAACATCCAACAGGGGGAAAAAGCATGGTGAGAAATGGAGAAGACACTAGGCCAAGTGAAATACAGAAAGGCGGAGCAAAGGGGTCTTTTATAATAATAGGAAGCTGTATCTATGCACATACACAGACATCATAGGACACCCACTTCTGGAAGTACAGTGTTAGTGGGCTTTTTTCTATTTCTATTCCTTACCATTCCTTATCTAGGCAAAGTTTAAAACCAACAAACAACTGAATTACCCTTTAAAAAAACAACATGGATTTAAATTACAGGGAAAAGAGTTTTTACTCCGCAACTAGTTTTGCAAACACAAAATTTACCAGAGTTTCCTACAACAGTAGTTGCTTATTTTTCAGCACCTTTCCTTTTGCAGTGTAGTTTATTTCTTTGTCTCAGCTGTCCAGAATGGGAAGAGTTCCTTTCACCTGTTCAGTTACCTTTCATGGGAGGAGCAGAAGATAGCTGGTTCTTCTGACTGTGTCTCAGTTCCCACCTCCAGTCCCCTTAAACTTTACAAATTAACAGGCAATCCCCTTCTTAAATAACACAATTGACAGCCCCTCAGAGCTGATCTGATAAGTGGCAGCTTTCTTCACCATTCAAGATTGTGTCCGCTGTCCGACTGTTGGGCTTAAAGACACAAAACTGATATAAGTGTCTCTGGTTATAATACACCATCTAAGTGTCACTGGCTATTTTAAACCCTTGGAATTCATAATAAAATTCCATATTCCCCCAAACCACTTTTTGATTTCAAGGAAAAGAATGATGGCTCTGTTTTTATTTTAGTGATACTCATTGTTGCAGCTACACGAGTCCTTCAGCATTTTTAGTATTGTAACTACAGTTGGTTGGAAATGTTGTGATGGAACAAGTTTTCTGCTGGAAAATGCTGATTCAAGAAAATCAGCATATTCCACAGGAGTGTATTGATTCCATTGAAAATTTCCATGGAAACCTACCTGGTTTTCTGCCAGCGCAACAATTTGTGTCCCTGGCTCCTTCTAAACAATGCAGGTGATGGCTCCCTGGAGAGCCAGGCATTTATTCCCTAGCTGGTGGGCTCCCTATGCTGCCCACCTCATTGGCTGGTAGAGGGGTTGTCTAGCTCTCCAGATCAGAGTTCACACTAAAAATAGAAGAGTAGCTATGGCAGCACAAACAGCAGGAAGGACTTACTGCCCAAGTACCTTCCTAAGGTCTCAAAGAGGACCATACTGGGGTGAGGGGTCCTATCCCATTCTATTCCACCTCTGATCTCTGTGGCTACACTTCTAGCTTTAGCATGCTATCTCAATCAGTTAGCACAGATATGTCTATTCCAGATGGAAATTACACCATCCAGCTCCAGTGTAGACATACCATCATGATCAGGCAAACAATGAAGTGTGCATTTTAAAATCAGTTAAGCACAGAGTACAACAGTGGACATCAAATTGTCAATACGTACCCTCAGTTATCACTGAGTGGTATTTGAGATTCTGCAGTATTTCTCCAGGCTTAAAATAGATGATACCGTAGAACTGCACACCCTACCATGTGCTCACTGTGGAAAAATAAATTGAGGTTTCATAGGCAGCCATCTTATTTACACACTAGCGCCATGATCCTGCAAATAAATACATGTGCTTACCTTTAGTCATGTGACAAGTATCCGGGGATAGCTGTGTTAGTCTGTATCCACAAATACAACAAGGAGTCCGGTGGCACCTTAAAGACTAACAGATTTATTTGAGCATAAGCTTTCATGGGTAAAAACTCCACTTCTTCAGATGCATGGAGTGAAAGTTACAGATGCAGACATAAATATACTAAGTTACCTCCCTTCTCTTCATGTATCAGTATATTTATGTCTGCATCTGAAGAAGTGGGGTTTTTACTCACAAAAGCTTATGCTCAAATAAATCTGTTAGTCTTTAAGGTGCCACTGGACACCTTGTTGTTTTTATTCATGTGAGAAATTCCAGTGATTTCAGTGGGTCTACCCATGTGTCTAAAGTTAAGCATACATCTAACTGCAGGACTGGAGCCCCAGAGGTAACAGCACAGCTCAGTGATTACATGCATGCACTTGCAAGAGGCTTTAGCCCTTCTGAAAATCATTACTGTTTTTTCAGTAGCCTTCTAAAACTCTGCAGTAACAACATTGTTCACTGTAATGTGCTGGTGAGCCATTATTGAAGCACATTAAATTTTTCTTTAAAATAAACAATGCTACTAACAAATATAATCCCAGTGATTGCTCTTGCAACCTCCAATTGGGCCCAGTCCTATTGGTCCTATATAGGCAAAGCTCCCACTGGAATCAATAAGCGTATGACCTGGATAAGGAACACAGCAATAGTCTCATAATGGGCACCCATTTGAACTGTTAATTTAGACAGAATGACTTGATTTCCATTTTTCAGAGTAGCAGCTGTGTTAGTCTGTATTCGCAAAAAGAAAAGGAGTACTTGTGGCACCTTAGAGAATTTTTGAGAATACAGACTAACACGGCTGCTACTCTGAAACCTGTCATTATACAAGGCACTGAATTTAGCCGTATAGAGTAAATTTGTTAGTCTCTAAGGTGCCACAAGTACTCCTTTTCTTTTTGATTTCCATTGGTTTCAGAGTAGCAGTCGTGTTAGTCTGTAACTGCAAAAAGAAAAGGAGGACTTGTGGCACCTTAGAGACTAACACATTTATTTGAGCATAAGCTTTCATGAGCTACAGTTCCGATGAAGTGAGCTGTAGCTCACAAAAGCTTATGCTCAAATAAATTTGTTAGTCTCTAAGGTGCCACAAGTACTCCTTTTCTTTTTGCTTTCCATTGTTTGCATTGTGCTTACACACAGCATGCCATAGGACTCTGTGAATACTCGTCCCCTCTATTCCAGGAGGCCATCCCAGTAATCAAACTTTAAATACAGTCTCACTATCTCTTTACACAAGTAGCAAATACTATATATAGGGTGTATGTGTTATGAAAACCTAGACACAGTTCATACACCAGATTTTGTTGAATTTAGTGTAGGGGTGTGCAGGGAAACTGCTTTTCAGTTCTTGTCATTATTCAAGACACAGCCCACAGGAAATTAGACTAGAGCATAGAAAAGGAAGGACTGAGGTGCACCAGTGCCTGAGGCTCCCGCAATGTCAAGAAAATGATTACGTGAAATATATCCAGATAATCCTGGCAAGTGACCATACCCACATGATGTAGGGGAAGGTGAAAAACTTCAAGGTCATTGCTAATCTGAACTGGGGGAAAATTGCTTCTTGACCCCCACATATGGCGATTAGTTAGACCCTGAGCATGTGAGTAAGAACCACCAGCCAAGCACCTGAGAGAGAGAGAGAGAGAATGCCACCTCAGAGTCCTGGCCCACATCTCCAGCCATGGCCATCTCTAATGCTTCAAAAGGAGATTAAAAAAACCTCTCAAACTCCAGAATATATTAGGGGTGGAGGGAATCCCTTTATGTTCCCTGCAGGTGGCCAACTGAAGCCCTAAAGCATGAGTTTTTAGGAACCAAAGCCATAAACCAGAAGTGAGCCCCACGGCTGTTGAGCCATGCCCCCCTCACATATCAAGCAACCTCATCATACAATCACACTCAGAAATGAGTCCAATGTGGATACATGGTGGGCCCTCTGTGGAAGATAGAGTGTGCAACAGAGGGGCCTGCCTCCCAGCTTCCAACGGACATCCACATATGGAAGGTCCTGTCTGTGACAGATCTAGTTGGGACGATACAGGCCATTGACTTCCAAAGGAATAGTTGCAGAAGGGTTAGGGCACCAGCTTAGGACTTGGGAAACCTGAGGTTCAATTTCACGTTCCCCCACAAACTTTCTGAGAGACCCTGGATGAGTCATTGTGTCTCCTGGGTCCTTCAGATCCCCCTTTGTAAAATGAGGATATTATTTCCATATCTTGCAGCGGTGCTGTACAATCCAGACTGTGAGGTATACAGCTTCTATGGTAATGGGGACCACAGAAATAAGAATGAATGAATGATAGCTAGTACTCAGTGAATAACATGGGCAGAATTAGGCCCTGTATTAGCACACAAAAGCATTACATTATGAATGGAAAAAATGCCTGCAACTTAAACTCAAGGGTGGATGAAATTTTAAAAAAAGCTATGCTCCTTTTTTTTTGGTAAACTGGCTCCTAGACACAATGACCTTGTCAAGTTAGTCAAGACATAAGTAAAGCTATCTGACTCTCTTATCCTCGGGAAATACGCAAGATCTTTGATTAGAATGTAGAGAGCCTACTCCTGTAAATTAGGTCATAGCTTTCATCTGTGGTAGCTCTGCTATATCACAGACACTGGGAATATCTGGGCAAATGTATTAAGCAAGAGAGGCAAAGACTGAGAAACAGAGAGCAAAATGCATGCCCTGACATAGAGAAAATACTGAATCTTTTGGATCAACTGTGTATATGTGTGTACTCGTGTGTCTGCAGGCAACTGAGAGAATATTTTTATACCAACACAAATTCACTAGAGTTGACTAAAGATTACTACTTCTCAAAGGAAAATCTCAGGTAGGTGAGTTACTTTTTTACATGCAAGGATTAAAGTTGTTTACTAAAAAGCAAAGCATTAACTACAGACACATCTCTTGGACTACCTCTGGCCTGACATATCAATGAGAATATGGATCACTTCACCAGTTGGGAGGTTTAAGCAGTGCAGGTGTTGAACCAAACCATCCACAAATACTATTTTCTGCCACTATTTTCAGTCTATTATGGCTAAAGTTTGCTACAGAACTGAGTAAACTGCATTACTGTTAGAATAAAGCATGTGAATATCTGCTTTTTCACAGCCATTGCATGGAGCAAACCACAGAGAAATCTGTTAGCATTATGACATTATAAATCAGCAGGATAACAGAGACTACAAATGCTGTATTACAAATATGAAAAGCAAATCTATTTACACACATTTATCTATACATCATCATAATCTGTATATTTTGTAAAAAATACCATTCATTTACATCAGGTTTAAAGTTTACTGTACTTGACACATAAAAACCATTATCAATACAGAGGACCAAAGAGAATGTGTTAAACAGTTTCTTATGCGAATGCACTAGGAAAAAGTTGCAGGATGTAAATAATCTTATTACAGTACATATGGAAATAAAGCAGTTTTATAAATAGCAGCCCAGTATAAATTAGTTTACAAAGTAGATGTACCTGGATTGTGTTTAATTACACTTTATTACAAGATGTATCAATGGCAAAATACATTTTTATACTGGATTATTAAAGCAGATTCTGGAATTCTCTGTGGTTAATGTTATGGTGATGTAGTCCTCATAACATACTTGTCAGAAAAAGTGTTTATCTTGATGTTTTATTTAAATCACAAAAATACTACAGTGTAGTAAATCATGCAGTTTGGTAATGGCAGTGCAGTATTCACTGCTCAGAGATTATCAAGGTGTATATAGGCACAGTTGGTAATTTAAAAGTAGGCTTTTGTTGGTAAATGACACAGCTTGCTGTATCACTGCAGATACAGGGTTGTAGTCTAAGACTATAGAATGACAACCTATAAATACAGAGTAATTCTTTCTGCAGAGTACTTGTCAGTTGTACTTGATGTTGCCAGAAGAGTTTAATGTTTGATTGTCATTAGGGATGTGTGAAAAATTTTGCACGTAAAGTGGAGAAGGAGAATTTTGGCTTTTGTCATTTACACATTAGGTGTAATTTGGATGAGGTGGGAAGATGAGCTTTGGGGATGGCAGTTTACACATCTCTTCCCTCTCTCACCCCCAACAGTTGTGAAGGGCCAGATTGTGGTACTCTCACACTGAGAAGAGCCTTTCTCTGGTCTGCTAAGGCCACTTTGTACCTCATGTTTGTGCCAAATGCCTTTCCATCCCCCGTGTCAGAGGAGGGAGAGGGCATGCCTAGAGTGCTCTGGGGTGGGGAGAAGGGGTGCTATAGGGTTGAGCAGGCATACTCCTTATCCGCTACTGGAGTAAGGTCTTTGTGGAGCTTTATAGCAGTGGCATACGTTTGAGCTGTTTCAGAGCAGCTCCAACTTGTGCTAACATAGGGTAGCTCCAGATCAGGGAGCCACAAACAGTTATCTGTGCCCCACTCCCAAATCTCCACTCTGTCCAGATGGAGATGACAAATGCACTGATGTCAGAGGGGCTATTTGTGGTGCTCAGTGTAATTCAGAACAAGTAAGAGAAACACAATCTGGCCATCTCCCCATGCCTTAGACACAGGATCAGCCACAACCTGTCCCAGTGTACGAGATGTAATGAAACTCAAAACCACGCAAAATCATCAGGTTTCAGGTTCTGCTAATGATTCCAAGATCTCTTTCTTGAGTAGTAACAGCTAATTTAGACCCCATCATTTTATATGTATAGCTGGGATTATGCTTTCCAATGTGCATTACCTTGAATTTATCAACATTGAATTTCATCTGCCATTTTGTTGCCCAGTCACCCAGTTTTGAGAGATCTCTTTGTAGCTCTTTGCAGTCTGCCTGGGACTTAACGATCTTGAGTAGTTTTTGTATCATCAGCAAATTTTGCCACCTCACTGTTTACCCTTTTTCCAGATCATTTATGAATATATTGAATAGGATTGGTCCCACTACACACCCTTGGGAGACACCACTATTTACCTCTCTCCATTCTGAAAACTGACCATTTATTCCTACCCTTTCTTTCCTATCTTTTAACCAGTTACCAATCCATGAGAGGACCTTCCCTCTTATCCCATGAGTGCTTACTTTGCTTAAGAGCCCTTGGTGAGCGACCTTGTCAAAGGCTTTCTGAAAATCTAAATACACTATTTCCACTGGATCCCCCTTTCCCACATGCTTGTTGACCCCCTCAACGAATTCTAGTAGATTGGTGAGGCATGATTTCCCTTTACGAAAACCATGTTGACTATTCCCCAACAAATTATGTTCATCTATGTGTCTGAAAATTCTGTTCTTTATTATAGTTTCAACCACTTTGCTCGGTACTGAAGTCAGGCTTACTGGCCTGTAATTGCCAGGGTCACCTCTGGTGCCTTTTTAAAAACTGTCATCACATTAGCTATCCTCCAGTCATTTGGTACAGAAGCTGATTTAAATGATAGGTTACAGACTACAGTTAGTAGTCCTACAATTTCACATTTGAGTTCCTTCAGAACTCTTGCGTGAATACCAACTGGTCCTGGTGACTTATTACTGTTTAGTTTATCAGTTTGTTCCAAATATCTGAATATTTTGACCAATGTTAACACACAAGTATCACTGAACAGTCAAATCTTTTTAACTTTTTAAGTTAACTTGACAAGTGACTGTCTCTACAAAATATTCTGAGTGGTTTAAGGTATAAAAGGCTGGTATGAAAGTCCCTTGATTGTCAGATTATTTTTGTAGAACAGAAAAGGCCTCAGTTGCGCAACAGTAACTATTTACCTTTTGAACCATGGCTATTGTTTGTGAATATGGCAATAAATAGATTGTTACACAAAACAATCTATTACTTATTGTTACTTAAAATGAATTACAATACAGGGTGTTTATTGGTAATACTAATTAGAAGATATGAATTAAGTGATTATTATTTAAATCATGGCAACTGTCATGTAATGTACAATTTGCTGTTTGAAATATTGTGGTAACACTTCAGTTTATGAGGCAAAAGTACTCATGCAAATGCACAGTATTCACACGTGTTATTTAGAGAGGATGTGGTCAGTTGTGACATGAGAGGTAAACAGAACACTGCTTATGTCTTGTAAGACTCCAGTGTGTATTTATAAGCACTTGTCAGTGCTGTGTCTTTTATTTCACTGGGCTACATAAGGGGCTTGAGGTTACCAAAAAAATCCTTTCAATTTATGCCTTTTATGGTCATTTGAAAGGGATTGTCTTTTTTTTTCCTCTGGCCTTGCTGGTCAGGATTGCATTTTCAATCACCTCACAGATATAAAACGGCATTTTGTTGAAAATATTTACATAGTTCATTAAACTCCAGTAGTATTTATAATTTGATACCTTAATTTTAGCTGCCAAATGTGAAGTTCTAAAGATATATTTTAATAAAATCATTATGTATAAAAACATATTTTCAGTGGGTGAGTGGGATGTCCATTCCTGTTTAGTTTTCACTAGGTTGTTCTATTAGGAAAATACCTCTTTAGAAAGTTAGATAAGAAGAGATTGAGGCGCCTAGTTTTGTATTCTATGTGTTCCTAACTCTTTTCTAACATCAGTGTGGGTTCCTTTCTGTCTGTTTATCTTATATGATGGATATCTATCAAAAATGTAACCAAAATATTTTTTTCTTTTGAACCAAAGCAAAAAGGATACCATTTCTGAAAACTCATAGAACTTGATGGCTAGGGTATTAAAGTTCAGTCCCACCTTTCTGAAATACATAAATGTACTGTCAGGTAGGTAGAAAAAAATCAGATGGAGTAGAAGTCATTAAAAACATTAACATTTTCCAAATGTTACCACACAGTTACCACAGATATCTTTGATTTTTAGTATGGGGAAAACTCTAGTAAACTCAGATACCGCTATTGGCAAATGCTGACTGTTTAATGACTACTACTGTGCAATGGACTTTTCTGTAAGGACTGCAGGGCTAGCCTCACATTCTGCATTAAGATATGTAGAAATGGGCACTCGTGCAGAAAAGCAGGATCAAGCCCTTAGGATCAAATATTGCAGTGAGGTAGCTCTGAATTGAATTAGGATTTATGTAAGGAGCTAAGAAGGACTAACATTTTCTTCTGTACAAATTATGGACTCATAATGCCCTTCATCTGTATGCTAAATTCCCACTGTCATCAACTGGATTTCCATATGGGGATCAAGAACATACATATGGCCCTAAATATCTCTATTTCAATTTTGTTTGCTATAGTAGGGTCTAGCGTCTGTGTGAAAGAAACAGTCTATTAAATATAGATGGTATATATGATATTCTCTCTCAACTCCCATCCTACCCCTGTAAACATGGACCAAAGCAACATACACTGGGTGGGGTTCAGCATACATTACATATTAGAGACCGATAAATAGAAATGGAGCATTAAAATAAATTATATTTAGATAGTTACCACTGGTACAAATGACAGGAGAACATCAGAATGTAATGTGAATAGGAATAAATAAAAGCACAAAGGCTCAGATCTCCAAAGGTATTTAGGTGCCTAACTCCTACTGCTTTCAAATCAATGGGGGTTAGGCAGCTAAATACCTTTGGGGATCGAGGCCAAAATGTCTGCAAAGCCGCCTGCCCATCTGTTACATGATTTACTGCACCAGGCCATTCTCCAGACGTCAATATGTAGAAAAGCAAAGCATAAATGGTGCATTTTAGAAAATATTACATTGAGCTCCATACAGTGATATGTCCCATAGTCTTTAGGTTGAGCTACATGGTTTATATCACTGTGGTCTCTGTCTGCATAAAAGACTGTGCCCCTGAATTCCGATGGAGCTGGGAGACACTTTCTGAGCCATTTCGAGAAATAGAACAGCTATGGAGTCTGTAGTCGCGGCCCACTGTCTGGCTCAAACACAAACTCCGCCATTTCCTTTTCAGCTCACCTTGTACCTATATTTAAAAAATGCATGTGAGCTAAAAATGCACTTTACATGGGAAACATTTGTGCTTTCAATGGTGTCACATGGAAACTACTAAAATAATCTCTATTTTACTTGAAAATGAAATTGAGTCAAAGAGTCTGAGAAGAGTTATTAATAATACTTTGAACTCATATAATGCCTTCCATCCAAGGACCTGAAAATGCACCATAACCCTTTGGCCTCCTGAGAAGTAAGTAGAAAGAAAAATAAAAGTAAACACAACTCTTCTAAATTCAGATAGGCAGCACGATCTTGAGATTAAAGCATAGGCATGAGAACCTGGGCTCTAAGTCTAGCTTTGCTATGGACTTATTGTGTGATATCAAGAAAGTCACATAACATCTCTATCTCCCCAACTTTAACCACAACTACCTCCCTAGGATGTAAAGCTTAGCTCCAAAATACTCAGGTAGCAGGGGCTAACTATTATTATTAATAATAACAACTCAGAACTCAATTATTACTGAAAGCAGTTGACTAATATGTTTCCTATCTCCAGAATTTAAAAGTGTGTTGACTTGGCTGAAAAATGAGAAGAGAACAATCAAAAAGGGTTTGTAAAAATGGTGGGTAGTTATTTATGATAAGTTTTTACAGATGAGTAAACCGAGGCATAAATAATTCAGTGACTAGTCCAAGATAATGCAGCACATCAATGTCAGAGCCAGGAAAACTCAGGAGATCTAGCTCCTAATCCTTCACTCTAGCAAATGCACACACTCTTTCTGTGATATACTCTATATTATTTAAAGTGTGGTTCTACTCTGAAAAGTGACTGTGCAAAAATGGCATCTTCTTACTCAGGGGATATGTCCTCGAGTCTATTGGTCATCATATGAAATCAGATGACAACACTGTGAAGGAGGGCCTAGATGTGCCAAGTTTTACAATAAAGACTAAATTGTAGTAAGCGCTTAGCATCCAGAAGCTCCCATTTAGGGACCTAAGCAAATTCTCAGATTTTTGAAAGAGCTCAGGCTCCTATTTAGGCACCTGAATGAAGTGGTCAGATTTTCAGAAGCACTCTGCACCCCACTGAGAACAATGTAAATCATCACCATCACTGGTGCACTTCAAGAACAATGGGAGCTGTTGGGTGCTGAGGATTTTTGAAAACCTGGCTCCAATTGTGCGAGCAGAAGTGTGTCCCAGAGAATTTCCAATATTAACCTTTGAAAGTTTTGGGATGAAACCTTATGCCCTCTGAATCCAATAAAAAACAACAACCTCCCATTGACTGCCATAGGGCCAGAACTTCACCTTTGGGATTTTCTTAGATTAATAAACAGTAAGGATAGAATTTAACAACACCTCCTGGTTTTAGGGTGACAGAGGTCCCAGACAGAGTTTAACCTCCCTTCTCCCCATAATTACGCCTTAGTATGGTTTTTTTATATCTAATATAATCCCCTCTCATATAGAAATTACCATATTCTGTACAATAATAACTCGCTGATACCCTTTATGATTTATATGCTAGAATACTAAAGCTGCTATTACACGTATTGCTACTACATTGAAAACATTATTCAATATCTCTGGGGAGAAAAGGGAAACTTACTTCACTGTTCAAAAAGCAGTACAGGACTGCAACAACCAGCCCCTGTAAACAGACAATGTGTATCAGTTAGTACACAGCTCTGAACTCAATCAGTAAAAGATTTAAAATTTGTAAAGGTTTAGAATTTACCTGAAAAGATCCCAAACATAACTCAAAAATTATCTGATAGTGACTGGAAATGCGTATAGGAAATACAGCAAACACCATGTAGTGAACTCCAAATAATGGAATAAGCAGCAATGTTGATTTTGCAAGTCTCCTAAATAATCAGAGCAGAAGAATTGGAGCTTAATGGAGTATCTCAGTAAAGTCTTGTTTCAGTAACATACGTATTAAGTGCACTTTTATTTTTTTAGATCAATCCTGTGAGCCCTCAAACAGTATGATCTGTAAATTAATATTCCTCATAAGGGCCATTCATACCTACTGAAAACTATATTTTCTCTTACATCTTTGCTATAGTAAGTCCCCCACTGGCCTTATAGTCACTGGGTGAGATTCTGTGCTATGGTTCAAAGAGCTATAGTGGTTTTAAGCTACCTTTGCACCCTCCTGATTTTGGGGCTGTTTCAGGGGCTAGAGAAGCCCCCGGCATAACTCAGACAGCCATCGGGGGGCTGTCTAAATTCAGGAGCCTCCTTCAGCTGGCCTGCAGACTGCACCAGGCTCCAGAATCTCCACAGCATGATGTGCTGTAGCCCCATCCTTGACATACTCCTCTTGTCCACAATGTGGCCTGTGTCCAGGTTTGTGAGGGGGTCCTTGGACAACAGCCTTATGGCTGCCTTCCACAATGCCTTCATCCAGACAATCCTTCCCCAGCTGGACAAGAGGCTTATAGAGTGACTTATGCTGCCCTGGCCCTTTTTAGATTGTATGAAGTGTCGGAGCATAGCTGAAGATCTGACCCAAACAGTAGGGAATACTGGAGAGTTATCCAGCCATCTCCATTTTCTTTAATTTGAATATTAAAATACATTTAAAATGTACAATGTGTAAACAGTGCCTGGAGGATATGATCCCAGAGCAATCCTTCAACCAAGGGATTTCATGAGCAATTATATACTGATCCCAGAGTCCTAACACTTCATTTTATACTGATGGCATGAAGCATTTACCCTTCATTAATTAAAATTCCATCAGTTACGTAACAATAATTATTGACGTACAAGAGAAAATTATATAAGTATCTGGAGATAGAACTTTAATTTGTAAAGCAGCATGATTTTGTCAAACTGACACTAAACTGTTGAAAAGGTGGGAAGCTAATTATCCTTTAGCTGTCATGCATTTTATTTTAACAACATAAACTTTACATGTTATATTGATTCAGTCAGGCATGCTTATGGATGCCTGATCTTAGATAAAATGCAAAAGTTAACATGGAGAGTCCAGTGAGTCATCACTGTCTTGATCACAACTAGATTCAGCAATGAACAGGCTGTCTTGAGGCAACCAACTTAAACCCAAACTGTCTATTTAAGAGACTAGGCATCTGAAGAACCTTCTATTTGAAAGTGTCTGTGCCAGTCCTCAAAGTCCTCCATGGATCATGCTCAAAATATCTCAGAGGCTGCCTCTATCTATGTGACAGTGACCTTCTGGACAGCAAAGTTCCTCAGGAATCACAATATGTCCGGACCTGAAGGTGAAACAATGACAGTGAAAGACAGGGCTTCCACAACAAGATATCCTAACCTTTGAAATCCTCTACTGGAGGAGAGGAGAATGACCACAAATCTCACTGCTTCGAGAGCAAAGTAAAAAACTCATGTCTTCAGCATAGCTTTCTGACCACCAAAACCAAACCAGCAGTAAAGCAGATGAAAGAGAGAAGAGGGAAAGGCAGCAGGTGGGGAAGAGGAAAAACAGAAGAGGAGTGAAGTGGAAAGTGGGAAGGGCTAAAATAAAGAATAATAAAACCAAAATAATTAACCAAAACACAACAAATTAGTGAATCAACATCTGCCCCATGTGGCTTGTGGGGGAGTTAGAAAAGAAATAAGAATCTCGACAAATGGATAGAAGTCAAATTTCATTTACCTCCATATATATATATAAAATGACGGACTGGGTAAAACCCAATGTCTAACCTGTTCTCTTGTATGACTTTTTTTAAATTTCATGTTTCCTTGTAGTCACTTAAGAATCAGTGGTCCCAATTTTTACAATTATATCTGAATTTAAATTACAATTTCCAATAAGTATTAGCAATATTTGTCATTATCTATGGTCATATAACTTACATTAACCTGTCTCCCATAATCGTGAAGACTTCCTTCCCTAAAATAATGAGTGCTATGAAAATTTATCTTTGACTTCTGATTGTGGGTATCAAATTAACCTCAGGGCAGAAAGCATACACATAATCCTACACCCTACATAAGACCTACATTAAGGGTTTGATAGCGTAGGACC